>NW_026557786.1:0-63464 GCF_026930045.1 Uloborus diversus
GAAAACGAAATCTTTCAAGAATGTTTGCAGTTCTAGAACTTGGGTACGCCACTTTTGCGGTGATTAACGAAATAAACCAAAGAGGTAAAACATTTCAATTTTGTTCGTACAAGGCAGCATTGGTTACCTGGGGGTGGGGGTTAGACCATTCGAACACTTCTATTGAATATATATATATATATATATATATATATATATATATATATATATATATATATATATATATATATATATATATATATATATATATATATATATATATATATATATATATATATATATATATATATATATATATATATATATGTGTGTGTGTGTGTGTGTATGTATGTATTCAAAAATAGCAGTGTCAGAATGCCCCCCCCCTTCATATATGTATGTATGCATAATTATACATATATAATACACGTAACAAATTGCAATTTTTTTTTCTTCAAAATTTGAAGGAATTACTTATTTTATTGTACTTTAATTACTATTTAATTATACTTGAACTTGTATTTTATTGCATTTATTTCATTTCTAGTCACATTCCATGAAATGAGTTTCTCTTATTCAAAAGCTCTCAATTTACCATTTCTCCTTTGAACTTTTGTCCTTTCTCATACATTAACATCTGTGGGGAAAATGGCATTATATTTATCAGAGCACAAAACTTAATGACTGTCGCCGAAAATATCTCGAAATAGAAATCAGTATTTATAGACTTAAGTACCGATCCATGCTTTACGGTTTCATGTTCGCTAATGCATAGTTGATTTCTAGTGATTTGGACAATTTTTATAAATGCACGCAAAGAGAGAATAACAATGAGGTAAATAGAGCACGAGTTTGACGGCCGACATTCTGAACTTTATTTAATTACTGACTTTGTTTTTGTTATTTCACTTCTAGTATGTGTAGTTTTTGATATTTTTAGCTTTGGCTTTATTAAATGGAGGAAATGCTCTAATTAACACCTAGATCTGTAATGTTGAGTCTTTTAGACACTTACGCGAGAGCAAAACTACTTTGTTTTCTTTCTTTTATTATTATTATTAGCTGCGTTGTCCGGCCTACTAGGGTTTCCAATCCCACGCCCATTTCAATCCCGCAGGATTTCGGGATTGTAAGAAGCCAATCACGCGGGATCCCGGAATCCCGCGGGATTGACTTTATTCTTCAAAAAGTTATATGAAAACGCGCTGTGTAGTTCCACTGCATTTTATTTTACAGAGATTAAATAATTGTGGACGTTCAGCAAAGGATTCCCGATAAACTTCATCACCTTTTAAAATATATGTCTTTTCCAATGGAGGTCATGTTTGGTTTTTGTTCACGAATTGCAAGTTTTGGATAAAAACTATGTCTATTCGATTTGCGTATTTTGCTACGTAACTGAATCGATTATTTCAGAAAGGGCACAAATTCTATTCAACTTACACTGAGAACACACTTGTTGCTTAATTAACGCTGGTCATTGTATCCGTGCATTTAATGCTAATTGGTTTCATCAAGTAGTATAGCCTCAGTAAAAGATTTTGGATAACTTCGCTAATTTTACCTGTCATTTTAAAGAGACATTCTAAAACATGAACAGTTTAACGTATGCACTGTCATGCGAGTCATCCTGTGCTTCATCCAAGTTTCAATCATCTTTTTTGGAGTCGTGCCGTTGCCGAATATTACAGATTGTTTAGGTAATTTATCCAACATAATTCTCAAGGTACCACTCACATTTATAATATTAGCTTAACGATGATAAAGACATCGGCAGGCACCTTCTACCGGCAAGAAAGTTTAAATAATGTCAGGCTTTTTCTTCGAAGAAAAATACTATGCACTTTTAGTAATTAAAGGTTTTGAGTGCATTCCTAAAGCTTACATAAGCGTTCCAATATTGCATTTAGGCTACTCCAATGGATTTTGCAATCTGTAATGCACTTTCTCAATTTTCTGGGATTCAAATTTTAGCAATGGTTTTTCGAAAACGATTGTAATTTTTATGCGTATTCCAAATAGTTAAACGAATGAAAACAATAAGCTCTTTTTTTTTTTATCGTGTTCTTAAATGGTAAATCCATCATTTATCATATGCGACACAAAGTTTTTCTTGCTCTTCTTGCAAATATGCAAGGAAGGTGATTCAAATTCCAGATGATGTTTGTGAAAATATTCGTTTTATGAGAGGCAAATATTGGAAAACGCTTGCATGAAAAATCTTTGCGGGATTTTGCTCTCGATCCCGTGGGATTAATCCCGCTACATATCAGACGGAATCCCGCGGGATTCGGGACCGGGATTTCGGGATTGGAAAACCTACAGTCTAACTTGAAAATAAAAGTTATGTCAAGTGTTCAACAATCAGGCTTGAATAAAATAAAAATTAAATTAAAAAAAATAGCGAAATATATATGAAGATAGATAGCGAATTACATGATCCATTTCGATTGCATGAAAAATTATTTTCAGAAAGCTGAATTGGAGTTTCATCGAACCATATTTATCACTTGATCAATGAAGTTCATGAAGGTTTCACACAAAGGAAGAGGGTTATAAGTTTGACGCGCGCGCGCACGTGTGTGTGTGTGTGGGTGTGTATCTGTCTGTGGCACTCTAGCGCCTAAACGGATGGACCGATTTTGAAAAAAAAAAAAAAAAATTCGAAAGGAGAGTGTTCTTAGCTAGGTTGCGTCTTCAGATAACATTAATTAACGAATATATTAATTAAAAACCTCTAAAAGGTTTTTGGCGATCTTTGTAGGGAAAACATTTTTTTTTTTTTTTAATTTAGTACCAAAATAAAGAGGTTTTTTTTCTGCGTCTAATAGTATGTGTTTGGAACTTCTATGTTACATTGAATCCGAATTATAACGCTTTTTTAAAGCAGATTTGAAATTCGGCTAAGACTTTATTCACGCGATTGGTAAAAATTTAAAATTTAAAATTTTTATCTGTTGCCAGTTTCTATTTATAAACAAATAAAATCTTGTAATTGATTTCAATAGTATAAAGCTTTTAAAAAGAATTTTCAACTTTCCCTGTTAATTCTACATTTGCGACTCAATCAGTCCATCACAACACTAGAGACAATTTCTAGTGTGATGATGCTCAGTCGGTTTTTTTTTTTTAGTTAATTGTTACACATGTGAAAAGTTTCTATTTTTCCTTCCTTCTTTCTCTTTTTTCGGCACTTTCTTTCGGATTAAATATTCTTTACATTCACTTTTCTTCCTGCAGGATTTTGCACTATATTATAAAACTTGAAGCGCTTAGGCATTGATGCGGTAACTGTGAAAGATAATTTTTAAAGCCTTGTTTAACCTAAAAATTTCCAATACAAAAGGCATTTAAATCAATTTATTTCCGATTTGTTAGTTTTATTTCTTCTGACTTAACCCTTCGGACGGAACATCTTATTTTTTACTATTGTGAGGAACATCCGTCTCTCAGACGGTCACCTTGGTTTTTCTCATTTTCGATGACTGATTGTTAAGCGGTATTGTTTACGGTGAATGAAAACAAATCAACAACGATAAAGAAACTTTTTATTTACAATACTGAAAAACTTTTGTATAGAAAACAGTATAAAATTATCCTATTTTTGGTTGGAAAAAAAAAACAAACTATATCAGTCTTTTACAAATATTAGTCAAACTGACTATTAACAAGTTATACCCCAAGCTATAATAATAATAATAAAAAAAAAAAACTATTATAATATCCTACCTCAAAATAAAATAACAACAATAAAAGGCGGTACTGTATAGAAGTTCGTCAATCCTTGCCCTTATTCTTTCCATACCAAACCGGTTTCGGGTTTTGCACCTGTTAAACCTCTGATGATGGGCAAAGCCCGAAACCGGTTTTTTATGGAAAGAATGAGGGCAAGGTTTGACGGACTTCTCTACAGTATTTCATCAACCTTGCGGTACGTACAAAGATGATTTTTATTACTTTATTACTATATTTAGACTATTTCAACATCACAGTATGTTATTTAGAAACTATGTATAGGTAACTTATATTCCGAAAAATTACTCTTTCACAGCACATGTATCACATATTTTTTTTGAATGCTCCATACAAGTAGGAGTATTACACTTGATGCACTTGTATGCAGTCATTCGGTTCTTCTGGTAAGGGCAAAATCTGCAATTCTTTCTCTTTTCAAGCCGATCTGTGGCAGGAAGCGACAAAGGCTTTTTTTCATCTTTTATCCCTGCGGCTTCAGTGATTATACTCCTTAGGTCTTGAGATAAATTTGAAATCATCAACCTTTTTCTTATAAATTTATTTGCCAATCCCAGAGCTATTTCATTTATACAGGCACTCCTCGAGATTTTTTTAGTATCGTCGAACAAACAGTGCAATGTGTGCACATTGCATGCTGCCACTGCCACTATATGGTAAAATACAGCCAGTGGCCACCGTCTTGTTCGGCGATTTGCGGAATATATGCTACATTTTTGATCTAAAGTATCAACTCCACCTTTTGTATAGTTGTAAAATGAGATCAATTCTGGTTTGTTTGTTTGTATGTCCGTATGTTCAGAGTGATGCATCGTTGAGAGAAGAACAACTGCTTTTGACGGTTTCGGAACGTACGAAAGAAGCATCATATCTTTCGTGTATCCATATAATGAAGAGTTTACCTTTCTAGTCTTTTTGGGAAGAAATTCCGGAGGGATTTGGGGCTTGTTTTTTTTTAGCGTTCCAACCATCGTTATTTTATTTTTTAGTAGCTCAGAGGCTAACTCAATTGATGAGAACCAATTATCGCAAGTGATATTTCGGTTAGTGCCCGAAATGCACTTAGTCAAACGAATTACTGACTGGGTTGGAATCTTCAGGTTTTTTTTTCCTGTTCACTCAGAGTAAATCCGTCGCTCCCTTTACCGGTGTATATATAACAATTATAAAGATATGCCGTATGAGCATCGGTTAGAGTCATTATTTTTATGCCATACTTGGCAGGCTTTAGGGGCATGAACATACGGAACCCACAGCGACCTTTGAAAGGCACAAGAGTCTCGTCCACTGTTGCGTGGGCCCCAAGAGCATAGTTCTTTTGGCAATTATTAACAAATATGTCTAACAACTCCGAAATTGCAGCAGCTTTTTCAACTTTTTCCCTTTCTTTCCTTGTACTTGAATTGTCGAATCTAAGAGCCCGAAAGAGAATGTTGCATCTTTTTTCAGTCAAAAATGCTCGAAAAATTGGTCGCCCCGTAATTGAAGTTGAAAAAAGAGATTGTAATGATTCCCGGGATGACTTGAAAATGCAGCAAAGCAATATGACCCCGAGTAATGCGTTTATTTCGTCCACATCTGTGTTTTTGTATGCCACTGAATCTTGGTGTTTTATCGTGGTACGCATTTCGGTAAGTTTTGAGTTTGTGTGCGTCACTATCAGTTGTAAAATGTCGTTCGTAAAAAAAAGATCCCATAGTTCTTTTGGGGTTGGCTTACCTCCTAGCAATCGAGCAGGACCATCAGGCTTCGAGAGACGAACTTTTATGATATTTCTTTGAATTGGATGATTTGAAGCAACTACAGGTCTTTTTTTCCAAACAATGCATTTTTTTTTTCCATAGTACTCTCCACTTCCTTCTTCTTCATGCGAAACTAGCAGTCCGTCGCTTTCATCTTCATCAATTTCGGAGGACGTCTCATGATCGGATTCCTGCAAGTCATCATTTTTAGGGACGTAAGAATCATCAGAATCAATGTCGGAGTCGGATTCTTGTTCAAGAGCAAGTTGAACAATTCGTTTGGTTCGTGTGGATATGTTTGTTGGAACAGCCATAGTGGATCTTGGAACAATATAAAACAAATTATTTATCATCACAATTACAAAATACAATAATTAAATTAATTTTATTAAACGAGTACAAGTCAAAAGCATTGCTTTCGGAACACCCGTCTGACAAGCGGATGCTAAAAACGTACGTTAAAAGGAACACCCGCCTAACAGACGGATATTCCAACCACCAGTTATAAGGAACATCCGCCTGGAGAACGGGGTAGGTATAAATAAAAACGCTCTTACCTGCTTTGAGTGCAAAGGACGACTAAATTTTCATGCTGAACGTTGAGGGGAAATGATGAAAGAAGCAACCTTGAAACCACCTTTTCCAACTCACACCACAGCGGTAGCTATCGGAAAATTTATAGACAATATCCGTCCAAGAGACGGATGTTCCGTCCGAAGGGTTAAAGTAAATAGTTTGTTTCCAATATTACAAATTTTTAAGCAGCATCTTTTCCTTACTAATATTATAAATGCGAAAATGAGTTTGTTTATTTGTTTGTAATATTTTCACACCTTAACTACTCTACTGATCATTCTGAAATTTTGTATATACGTTGTCAGGGGTTCAGAATAGAACAAAGGGGGGGAAGGGGTTCTAGTCACGGAATTGAAATCAAAGTTGATTTCTGATTCGTACGAAATTTTTGGGAAGAAAAGAAACAAATTAAAGTATGGAGAATTCAAAGAAAAAAACAAAGAGTGGAGGTTATCTCTCGTGACAAAACATCGCTGTTTCGTAACCCCTTATAATTTAAAATCCCCTGGAAAACACGGAAAATTTTCAAAATATAATATTTCTCAAAATATGCCTCAAATATTTTAAATGAGAAATGCTGGATGGGAACTTTTTTTTTTTTTTAATCAGGTGTTTTGTTCAAATGGTAAAGTCTGGTGCTACCTCGCATCTCACAAACATTTTGTGGGATGCTCGAGTATTGCAGCAATTTTCGGCATTGTTGGCACCACTTCCCTTAGATTTTTATTTGAAATGGTTTTACCTTTTTTCTTCCTTTCCCGTATTTTATATCCTTAAGCTTTTTGATAAATTTTGGATGTTGTTACTGTACATGGAATGAAAGATTGACGATACAGAACGAGAATGACCTCATATTTGCACCATGTAAACAAAAATAAATCAAAAATACTGAAACTTATTGCTATGAATTACTATAGATGCTTTGCAGAGCACAACTTAGATATTTTCAGGATATCATTAGATAATGTAAATTTTCGGAAACTTGTCTTTTATTTGAGGTATTGCTGAAAGGTCGTTTCTACCAATTAAATGTTAAGAAAATATTTAAAAAGCTGTTCATCTGAAAAGCGAATGTTTGTTATAAATCTATATGACAATGTGTCTGTAGAAAAGTGACAAAAGAATTTTCATAATTTTGCGAAACAAAAAATGAGTATAAATGCAGTATAATAATGCTATTTGAAATCTAATGTGTACATATTTTTTCATTTCGATACATTCTCAGCCTTAATCCTTCTGTATTGCAACTCTATTTTCAGTCATTGAATAATTTCCATTAATTTTCCAATAAAAACTTCACCGATTTTGGTTAGTGCAAGCTTTGTACTATGTTTCTTTCTTGTTCTTAAATTTTATTAATCTTAGTAACTTTTATAACTTTAATTTTAAAAACGAATCCTTAGATAGTTTGAAACAGAAGAAACAAAAATACAGTAGGAGAAAAGGGGGCACATGTGAACAATTTTTTTCATTTCTTTATTTTTCAAAAACTATTATCAATTTATCAACTCAAAAGTGTCCCCATGATCAGGGACGGGTACAAGGGCGGGGTGATGGGGGCGAGCGCCCCTCCCGTGAGGGGATCCTCACTGGTAATTTTTCGAAAATGAAGTTCAAAAACGCAAATTTAAACGACTTTCATTGATGTTGGGTAAAGGGAGGTTTGGGTTTGGGACCCTATCTCGGAATTAAAGTTCAAAACCTTTGGGATCAATATTTTAAAATTAGTATATGTAATAAAAAGTAAGTAATAAAAATCAATCACCCCTCCCTTGAAAAATTTCTGAATCCGTCCTTGCCCATGATTGAATAAAATTTTCTTTGTATATCCTGGACTTTTCGGGGATTTTTTAAAAAAAATTTCTTTACTTTATGGTATTTTTTAAAAACATCTGCAGTTGTTCACATGTGCCCCTAAGGGGGCAGATGTGAACAGGCCTGAGGCACATATGAACACGGGTAAAAAAAAAAAAATACTGAGAAACATCATATTTTAAAGGAAAATTCTTCAATATAGAACATATACCTAAATAACTAATACGTTGAAGGGTTTGTCACCTATACTGCGTCAGTTTCAATTGTACAGTTATTGTTCCACTAAGAAAATATTTTTCCCGAATATATAACGGCACACTGTTAAATTCTGAAGTCTCATAGCCTGTTCTGATTACTGGATAGATTAAACAAAAACTGATATGACTACATAATACGCAGAATTTTGTTATGCAAGGGTTGCTCTATATATATTTTTCTTTTAAGCTTCATACATTGTTTGATGATGTATTTTAAAATGATTTTGAACATCAGTGTTTAATTAAATGAAAATATTTTTGTCTTTGTATTTCCTGTATTATATAACACTAAATTATAGATCAAATATTTAGTAACAAAAACATTTAAAAAATAAAAATATTAAATATTTATTTATTTATGCTTAGTAATAATAAAACAATAGGAAAATAATAATTATAAATATTTACACATTTTTTTAACACTTACAATATCCTACACTAATAATAATATTAAGGAAAGCGGCTATGGAAACTGTTCACTTGTGCTCCTAGATGCTGTGTGTGTTCACAAGTGCCCCATCGTCTTCTTTAGAGCTAATTCGCAAAAATAAAAAATATATATAATTTGATTTAAAAAAAATTAAACACTGTCATAATTTTGCTTGAATGTTCATACAATGGTTCGTAATAGTTAGATTTAGATTAGCAATTAGTTTTAAAAATGTTATCACGTGAAGAAGACAGTGATAAATTTTTTTCCACGCCTGCGAAAACAAAGAAGTTGCCACCACAGAAACATAAAATGGCTCACTGCTCTAAATGATTGTCCAAGATCTACAACTGGAACCGTCCTTAATTGAGAATTTTTCCAGATTTTTTGTTTGAAACGATCTTAGTAAAACATGCCATGTTAACATGTGCCCTGTGTTCACATGAGCCCTCTTTTCCCCTATTTAAAAAAAAAAAAAATCTCCGAGTAGATTCTAAAATTATTCTTTATAAGTAATTCTTCATCGCAAGAACGATATGCACCCCCCGCCCCCAATTAATGTCTAGGTACGCCACTGGACCCAGCAATAAAAAAAATGCGGTAATCTGAGACAATTGTTTTAATCACAAACTTTTAGTAATTAATTTACTTTTAAGTCACCTATACCTTTTCTTAGTAAATATATCAGCGCAGAGTTGGGCATTATAAAATAAACAGATACATGGCTTGAGCTGAAAACGTATGGCGGAAAAAAAATTACTCTGTATTAGGAAAGCAAACTAAACGCTTCCGAAACAGTTTTTCCATCAATTACAACAAAACAAAAAATATACACATGCAATTTTTTGGTCGATTTATCCATTTAAGCTTCTTTCAACATATGTTTTCACTCACGAATTAACCGTTATAACATATATATCGTAACATCGTCTTATTATAAGCAGCATAATTGAAGAAAAAAGCTTACGCATGCTTAACTCAATAATCCTCAAGTACTTCCTCTAAACGCAACGAAATTATAGGTTTTAAAAAACGAAAAGATATTCGTTTTTCAACAAGCATTATCTGTTATTTTATGCTTCTCGTTTTTTGGTAAACTTTACTGCAATTTTTCTTGCACTCACGATTTAATATTTTTACGCGGTTGATGCAACATAAGTTTTCGCAATGCCTATCGAAACAGGAGTTAAGAAAATTTTGCCCATCCGAAACATGGATGCTGGATACGTTGCGAAAATGCTTATACCGTATCTGATTGTGGTGGCCTAAGAGCTTGTTTCTTTTTGTTTTCGTTTCCTTTTTTTAAAATCTTATGAACATTTCGTTTCAAAACGAATTTTGAAAATAACGTTTTTGTTTTTCAAGATAAGTACAGTGGATGCCGGTCAATTGAATCAATGGTTAGTTGCAGGGGTGCCCATCCCCCCCCCCAAATTCAATGGCGCAAATCCCTCCCCCCCAAAAAAAGTTTTCTCAACCCTCTTTCCCTTTTTTAATTCTTACTTTTTAGTTTATTCTTTTAATTTAATTTATTTTGTAGTTTATTTTTTTAATTAAATTATTTTTTTAAATATTTTTTATGAAGTATTTTTTTAATTAGTTTTTCTTTTTTTCTTTTATTTATATTATTTCAAAAGAAAAGTTGTGTGCTATGCCAAAAACATATACACATTGCACACACAAACTAAATAAATGAATGAGTTAAAATATAAACAGAATAAAATTAAAATAAATGAAATAAATAATTTAAATAAAAAATAAATCAATACATAAATTTAATTTTTTTCCGTTAATAAATTTAAATAAATAAATAAATAATTTTTAAAATCCCCCCCCCCCGAAAACTTTGATGGCGCAACTTGCGCCATAATCCCCCCCTGTGGGCACCCCTGGTTAGTTGAATCAACCGCTTTAATGAATCAAATCCGTCAAAAACAGAACAAAATCCAGTTTTATTGAATGTGCCGCTACATTGATTCAGCAGCTTTATGGAGTCAAAACTGTTTATTGTGAGGCTTTGAGAAGTTGAGCTCCGACTCTGACAATGTTTACCTCTGTTTCGGTAAATAGGGAGGGGTAATTGGCGCTAAGTTGAGTTGAGAAACTTTCTTAGTAGTTTTTCAAAAATATTTCAACTAAAATCCGAGCCAATAACACGACTATTTTTCACTTAACTCCCCTAAAACAGGAAAACATAATCAAAGTTACAGCTCAACTACCCAGAGTTACACTATAGAACAAACGTGATTCATCTAAGCGGCGGCCACTGTAGTAAACAAAATGTAGTTTTCCTAGCAGACGCTCTTGTAATATGAACATACCTCTTTTTGAACTCTTTTCATGTTCACATTACATGACCCCCCATATGGAAGGGGGACATGCTAGATGGTATCATAGGAATAGGACCCCAAGAATTACACATGAAAAAAAAAACCGAGAGTATTATTAACTTATTTCCAGTAGCGTACATAAACTTCGGTGCAACCCCCCCCCCCCCCCCATTTTTTTAAATTGATACATAATGCATTTTTTTAGAGTGCAATCTTTATTTTAGCGCCTTCATACCTCTTGCACCCCCCCCCCAAAAAAAAAAGAAAATAGTAAAAGTAAACAAAGGGCAAAAAAGGGCGCCTCAATGGGGGTTACGGGAGGTCACTATGACCTTTCAAAAAATTTCTCAGCCAGCAAATTTCGTCAGACGGTTCGTCAAATTTGTAGACATAATTTTAATATTGCAATTTTCATATTCCCAAAAGTCTCTTTTCATTATATATACCTATACACTATATGACCAAAAGTATTGGGACACTTTGAAAAATTCACATTTTTACAGATTTCTCGAGAAATAAAAGACCAATTGCTCTGTAATTTTTTCCATATAAAAAGTATACTTCAGCTGTCCTTTTTCAATAAAAATTAAGCCTACTATTCAGTTAGGGGACCAACAGCAAATTGAGAAAACAAAAAAGAAAAAGTTTTTGATCATATTGCATTGCAAACATCTGGGAATAAGCTATGTTTCAGAAATAAGTTAACATACAATGCAGAACTTATTTTTATATTTTCGTGAAAGTTTCTCTACCACCCACGGAAATATAAGCATTTCTTTAAAAAATACAATTTTATTTTGAAGGTTTTCGGCTCATAACACGCAGAGTTTCCGTCCAACATTACTAAACTTTCGGAATATTTGACAGCATACAAGATAAACATAATAATAAAGTTAGAAGTTAAAAGGCTGAAAATTCGACCTGTCTACAAACGATACTGTTGGGACCTAAAAAAAAAATATCGTAATAGACAGGTTATCGTTATAGACAGTTTGATTATTCATGCTGACATTTTGCTGGGGCCAGAAAAAAAATGTTATAGACAGGTTATCGTTATAGATAGTATCGTTATACACAGGTTTCACTGTATCATGAAACACTCTACTTGATAACAGTTAAGTGTTGCCAGTTTGCGAACGATCCCTTACCTTTCGTCACCAATCCAAGAACTATTGACATTCTGCTCATTAAATCGGTGATAACTTTTTAAATTCTAAAGATATCGAAGTGGAATTTTTTTATGAGTAACAGAATCTATCTGAGCTTTGGATTATGAAGGTTATAAATTGCTATATTTTGCGCATGTGCAGTGAAAAATTAATTGCTTTAAGCGTTCACATTTCATTAAATTTTCAACCTTTTTACTTCCAATTTTATTATTATGTTTCTTTTTTATGTTGTCAAATATTCCGAAAGTTTAGTAACGTTTGAAGGAAAACTCTGCGTGTTATGAGCCGAAAACCTTCAAAAAAAAAAAAAAAATCTACTTAGTATGTTAAATTATTTTTGAAATTTGTAGCTTATTCCCAGCTATTTGCAATGAAATATGATTAAAAACCTTTTTTGTTTCCTGAATTAACTGCTGGTTCCCTAAATGAATAGCAGATTTAATTTTTATTGGAAAGTGATAGCTGGAGTATACTTTTTATGTGAAAAAAATTAAAGAGCAATTGGTCTTTTATTTCTCGATGAATCCATAAAAATGTGAATTTTTCAAAGGGTCCCAATACTTTTGGTCATGTAGTGTATGTGTGCATACCCATAGTTTACCATTCGGCAAAATTTGGAGCTCCATTCGGCTCATTAAAACTTGACGCCCTCTCAAAAGTTGAAGTTCAGAGCGCCTCTGAGGCAAAGTGAAGGTTTTAGGGGCCGTTAAGGAAAACATTACAAAAAGAAGAATAAAGAAAATATGCAATTAACTTTAATGTGTTAATGTTTCTGAAAAGTGTGCTCTTTTTTTTTTTAATTTTCTTGTAAGTTTTACTGCAGTTAGTAATCGTCTGCTATTTAGTAACTGAAATCATGTTTTGGAGAACCCAGTGTTGAACGAACCACTAAATGGTCTGACTATAAATACTAAATACAAAGCATGCACTGCTGAAATATTGCTTCTTATAAAGAGGTTATATTGTTACGGTGAAACAACTAATTAAATTAAAAGGAAAGTATAAATTACAAATACATTTTCTACAAAATTGCCCCAAACGCCCCTCTCCTCGCAATGTTGTGCTCTGTTTTTGTTCAAATTTGATAAAATTTGATTTATTGGGAGAATTTCACAAATTCTAAAATCCAGCTTGGGTGTCACCTGAGGCGAAAGCTCCCCAACTTTCCCCCAACAAAGTTTTGCAGTTAAAATATGAAAACCAAACAGAAAAATAAATATTTTTTTGCTTTATTTTTCAATTTTAATGCAATTTCAATGTTTTTGGATTGCTTAGTATACAGCGAAATTTCCGTGAATTATGTATAAATTCATTCTTTTAATTGATTAGGGTGGTTCAAAAAAACTTTTTTTCAGCTAGAGCAAGGACCGCCCCTATTTTTTATTAGACTTACTCATAGTATTATGCTGTAAAAGTTTTAGCTTCTTACTAAAATTTTACGAGGGTGCTTAATGACTCCTTAATTTAACATTAGCCGTAGCATAGAAAATGCCACAAATTTAGAAACATTTAGTTTTCCCAGCTTTTTTTTGTAAACAAATATTTTATTGCTATGTATATGCATATTACTAGTGTATATTTTAATATGTAGCATTGTTTTTTTCAGTTCAATGTATTTTTTTAACCTCCTCCCCATACGTATGAAGTTAAGGGGAGGGGGTTGAGCACCCTCTTTTCGTTGAAATAGGAAGCTAAAATTCTTCCAGTGTATTACTATCCACAAGTCAAAAAATATTGAGGGGTGTCCTGTTATCTAGGAGAAACTTTTTTTTTTTTTTTACATTTATTTTTGAACCACCTTAAAGTACATTTAAAATACTAAAGTAACAACAAGAATCTATTTATTTGAATAATTTTTTACGCATCAGGTTAAAGTAATTAAAAGTTAATAAGTTGTGAAGGATTTTTTTTTTTTTTTTTTTTTTTTTTGCGCAATCATTAATGACTTACTGTCTTCACTTGATCAGTGCGAATTTTTTAAATGTTACGAAATTGTTATCCCTATGATTGCCTTTGATTCCTAAATTATTTTGTCTGAAAAGGTCTTCCTCCTAGAATAAATAAAGCCTCATATAAATAATAGCCATTGATCAAGTAACCCGCGTGCTTCAACAATTAAACTTGCGCCACGGCATGATAATTTGATAATATGTTTTGGTAATGTTTAACATGCAGGGAAAAGCTTTATTGTGACAAGGCTGAACTCGATCTGGTAACTTAACTGTTTTACTGGTAAGAAAGTCATTTTAGGGCAATGAAGAAACGAAAAAGCGGTCAACAATGAACGCTACCTACTGGAGTTTAGTGTTAACCCACTGGAGTAAGGGTTAAAATTTCAACTATCAAAATATCACCAAACAGGCAATTGCTTCGCTCAAATATAGAAGAATAGAAGCATATTTCACCCGTCATACCTTGACGGGCGATTTTCTAGTTAATTAATAAAACTTTCAGATGAATATTAGAAAAGCAGCAGCTTTTCCGTACAAAAATAAATAAACAGTTGCAAGGTCGATTAAATCCCGTTCATCAACTAATTACAAATCCCTGTCACGTAACAAAAACCGCTCTCGCTCATTGACCCACACGTGGTTTACAACTTTCTCCTCGCGGAAGCTTTTGAGATCAAACACGAGACATGTGCACGAAATATTCTTTCTCTTTCGATTAGTGAACCAGGGCAAGTTGTGATTGGGCCCGGGGGTGTCTTCCGTGGAACAAGGCCAATGGAATTCGAAACGATTCGGCATTTCCACGGAAGTTCTTTGTCGGGTGGTTACCGGGGCTTCCAGCACAAACAATTCTCGATGATGTTCTCTTTTGTTTGTCTGTTGTCTTCTTTCGCTATTGTCTTAGGAGGTAAGGAAATTAGGTATTCTTTTGTTTTTAAGTTCTGATGTCAGAGTTTCGTTTTCTGTTTCGGTTTTGTGCTATTTTATTCCTTTTTTCTTTCTTTTTTTAAAAGAAATTTAAGTAAAAGGAAATATTGTGCACTAAAAAGTGTTAAAAGTGGTGAAAATTATACTTGTGTTTGAAAGATAAAGACAATTATTATGCATTCTTAAATTTTTACACCATTCATCTGAGCATGATAGTTGCCGGTGATATAAAAATTAAAAATGTATAAATAAATGTAGAAAAATAATCTTTATTATTATTTATTACTAATAATAAAGCTGAATGTCTGGATCTCTGTCCAGATATCTGACCGGATATCTGTCGGGATATCTGTCGGAATGTCTGTGACGCGCATAGTTCCTAAACCGTTTAGCCGATTTTTATGAAATTCGGCACAAAGTTAGTTTGTAGCATGAGGGTGTGCATCTCGAAGCTATTTTTCGAAAATTTGATTTTGTTCTTTTTCTAATCCAATTTTAAGAAAATTCTACCGAGCAAATTAAAACTCCGTGGACGAATAAATTACCAAATTATCATAACGTGGAACCGTAACATGGGCAAGCAAATGAACATAGCAAATTGGCGAGAAATTCATCATCCATCATATGTAAATATTCAGGCGAACCAAATGACCTTTTAATTTTCTACTACGGGCAAAGCCGTGCGGGTACCGCTATTAAGTAAATAAAATAAAACGAAAAACATATTACTAAAATAATAGGTAAAATTTTTAAAAAATTTCCAAAACATACATATTTTTTTAACCAGCAAGTTTGAAATTAGTGCTCCTTGAAATGCCGAGTCTGTCAGATACAGTGAAACCTGTGTAAGTTGACCACTTGGGGTGCACTACTTTAGCGGTCAACTTAAACAGGTGGTCAACTAATAGAGGTTGAACAATATGATAAAATCTAATTCTGTGCCTAAAAATAGCGGTCAACTTAGACAGGTGGTTAGCTTACAAGGGTGGTCAACATTACAGGTTTTACTGTACTGGACTGTAGAAATTCAGCTCCATCATAACCACACTTTAGTAGCTCAGCTTCAGTCCCATCCCCAAAGCTAAATTCAATTGACTTTTTTGAAGTATGGTTTCTCAGGGGCAGATACAACAAACCATTTTAGGAGGCGAGCTCATGCTGATAATTGCAATTAATAAATTGGGGATAAATGTTGCAAATTAGTTTCATAAGTAACGAAATGAAGTAGTAATTCAAATACTAACTCTTAAAAATAATTAATGAATTGAAAAGATACTGTGATTGTTTACGTTTTATGCATGAAGTGTTTGAACAGAATTTGGACTGATACTATTATCGATGGTTTAAGGGGAAGGGGGGGAGGGTCATAACCCCCATGTCCCTCACCTTGTATCAGCCACTGGGTATCTTCGTAATATCCCGTTTATAGCCACTTAGAACTTCTTTTAGAAATTGAACTCCAAAGTTTGTGCTGATGGGCATGTTTTCTTCGTGCTGTAAAAATTTAGGGGGAAAAGTGAACAAAATCTTATTTTGTGAATTTGAATGTTGTGTAACAACATTTTAACCTCTCTCTCTCTCTGCCTTTAAAAAAGTAATTTATTTTAGTTTTATCTCTTGGGGGTTTCAATACATTACCATAGCTTGAATGTTTGAGATTTTCAAAGTTTTAGTTTACTTTCAACTTTTTTCAAAAGTTCTTTTCCACTTCTGTGCAATATCATTGCTTGATTTTAAAAAAAAAATGAAAAAAGAAATGAAAGACAGAAAGAAAAACTCAAAACAAAATGAAAAACGCCTTTTTTTTTTTTTTGAACTAAAACACTAGCTACTGGCAGGTAATTTTTGCTAGCGTATAAATTAAAAACATTCAAAAAGAAAAAAAGCCACTAATTTCGGGTGCTGTTGATATTTTCATTTCGTAAAGTAAAGGGCAGTGAAGAAGTTGAGTAGAAAGTTAACATGTTTCAAGGCGTGGTAGGTATAGAGCTAATAAAGTGATGTTAATGAGATTTTAATTGAATGCGCAAGAGTGAAAGATGCAATTGATAAGATCGTAATTCCAACAACACCTGAGGCAGTGAGAAGCAAAGGGATGCAAGTGGTCATTTTCAAGTTTTGAGTAAAACGCGTTTAAAGATTAGCTCCCAGGTAGGCTTTCATTGAATTTTTTTTCTAAATCATGCTGTATAGCAGCAACTACCAGGGCTACTAGTACCATCTCTTGCCCCAAGACAGAGGAGAGGTTCACCAACCATGTGTACTGGTTATCTCCAAATTTTTAATTTTGCCACTTGCATCCCTTTGCTTCTCACTACCTCAAATGTAACTTTTAATTTCAACAATTCCAAAAACTTACAAAACTTCTAATTTTAACAATGGAGTTGTTTCTTTTAGTCAAAAGTAGTACTTTTTGTCACTGAAATTGATAGAATAAGCAAAAAAAAAAAAAAACCCGGACTCAGAAAATACTTTTATTTTCCCAATTGTTATTTTTTAATTATTTTTTTTAAATGTCCGATTCTTCAAACAAGGCGTGGTCTTGATGACGTTACAAATGATGCACTATGGCGCATTTTTCTACCGCATTTCCACGTTATGATAATCAAGAAGCGAATTACAATTGCCCTGTACGCTTGCTATCAACCATATCGTTGCCAATGCACGTGAGTAAAGATGCGAATCAAATATTTTGGACCGTGAATGGCAACACTGAATGGTATTTCATCATTTGTGATGTCATCGGCAGAAGCGTTAAACGATAAAAGAGCACCGATTTAAGTAATTTTTAAAAATATTAAACTTAAAGAAATTATTTTAAAAATGGTCAGATTCTATGTTTTTAAGCATTCTCTTTCAGAAAAAAAAATACTTTTAAAATTTTGGAAACGACCTCATTCCAAAAAATGTAAACATTTGTAAAGTTGAGAAGCACTGCCTATTTGCCACATAGCACGCTTGGCTTCTAATGAACAGAAAGCTAATATTTTAAGGTTATAATTCATTATTACGCAGCAATTTCTCAGACTAATCTTTTCCCAGGTGGATTAACTATCTTTGATAATTCCATTATCAAAAGGATTTTTCAGCAAGATCCTTCTTTCTGCTTTCGACCATACAACGGCACTGGTTGCTCCAGAGATCCACAGCAGAATTTCAACGAAAGTGTTTCCAAGTCATCAAACTCTTCCAGCGCCTTTCCGAATACTGCAGTTTTTCTGTTTACCAGAAGAAATCCCAAATACCCAGAGTTCCTACATCTTTGCGAAGGTAAACTGCCCAGCAACACAAATTTTAATCCCAGACACAAAACGGAAATCTTCGTTCATGGATTCCTTGATGGTGTCTGCAGGTCGGCGTGGATGAGGGTAAGTATTTCAAACAATGTCTCTATCAACTTTTGGAAGCTAATTAATGCGCAGGGTGTCTGATATACGCATTTGATATTTGTAAAGGGCAGATTCAGACATTTTTCAAGGCGGTGGGGGGGGGGATTGATTTTTATTTCTTACCTTCTTCCTCGTGTTTGATTTACGCATGCATGGGGTGCTCCCTCAGTATTTTTACTTGGAACAAATAAACTATATAGATGTAGCCAAGAAGGGGGAGGAAGAGGTCCCTGAACCTATTTCCTTCTTTTTAAGTCACCGAAGGTATCTTGAAATGTTTTGGAACTTCAATTTCTGGAATATTACGGTGGAATGTTCCAGAAACCCATCCTCTTAACATAATTGAAAAGTCTAAAACTGTGTTTTTAGGACTTTAGTTTTGCAAAATTACCGAAAGAAAAGTCCCTGGATCCCATTGTTTCCCTTAAAATTACCCGAGATAGTCAACACCTGCATCTTGATAACTTAAATTCTGAAAAAGGTCCGCGGCCATGATCTTCGAACATCTCCTGCTATTAAGATCGATTACGATTATCAAAAATTGCCTTTTCGAAACTTCAATTTCGATTCTGTAACCCTTTTCATTTTTCATACAGTTTTGCTAGGTTTTATTATCAAATCATCCCCTGTATTGCGGTTTTCTCCTTGCCTGCGTACTTCCTCTGGGCAAAACTACTAATCATTTACTAAATGCAAATTTCCAGTGAGCAGAAGCAGCTTTTTTGTGCTTAGAAGATTTAGTAGAAAACATTGCTGCAGTTCGGGGGAAAAAAAGTATGTTACGGAATAAAACTATTAGTAGGGTAAATGTTATGTTGAGCGGATTTTGATTCGACAAAAAAAAAGCTTGTTTAGATAACTTAACGAGCTTTAATTTTAAACCAGATATTATGTTTTTCGAAAATGTCGTTTTAAACCTATACGAGTATTTACAGTAAATGTGTCACTTTTTGCCATTACGAAGACGCCTGTGACATCTTCGTTGACATTTGTATGTTACTGCAATCGGTAGATAACTTTACAGTAAAGTCTTGTGACCGTCAAGCGACTTTTTTTCCCGTTCTGAGTCACTGCGTTTTTTGGTATGTTTAATGAAAGATGAACTTATTTAGCATACGTTTTGACGCAGATATATATATATATATATATATATATATATATACAAAAAAAAAATCTCATCCGAAAATGTAAACCAAAAAAAAAAAACATTATTTCTGATTTTGAGACGCGTATTTTAACTACGGTTTATATGATGTACAATTTTGATTGCTCTTTAGGAGACAAAAGATGAACTGTTGAAGCGTGGTTCGTATAATATCATTTTAGTGGATTGGTCATGGGGAAACGGCCCGAATTACACTGAAGCTGCTGAAAATACAAAAGTAATCGGAAGACAGCTGGCGTTTGTGATTCAGAAAATTATGGTAAGAATTTATTTGGAAATTATTTTTAGAAAATCTTTCAGTTGGTCTAAAAGCTGAAGTTTAATATTTTTAGTTTTTGTATTAAAAGTTCTAACTCTCCATTTTTGAACTATGAACACTAAACGTAGATAAATAATGGATATTTTTACAGCTATCGATATAAAAACACACACACACACACACACACACACACAAATTTAGAAACTTTAAGTTCGCTAAAGAAAAGCTTATTTGGAATGTTAAAAAAAGTTTAGGAAGCAAAGAGGATCAAAAAAAAAAGTTTTTGTCTCAGGTTCTTGAGAACTACTATGCGTCAGCTGTGTTTTGTTGATACAAAAAGGTTACTCCTGTTTATTGAAATTTAATTTTACATTTTAAATGTACACGTTGCATGTTTCATTACAATTTTATTTCCTCAGACTAGTATTCTTTTCCAGAACGAAAGCGGCGTCGGTCCAGAAAATATTCACATTGTTGGACATAGCCTTGGAGCGCACGTCGCTGGCTTTGCGGGACAAAGTGTACGGCATTTAAGAAGAATTACAGGTGAGTTCCTTGATGAAACAAAAATAATTAAAAAATACATCAAATGTCTAAAAGTTTCCAATGAAATGATATAACAAATTTTATTTCGACGCTTTTTAATGAGAAAATTTTAATTTTAAATATGTATTCCAATGAATCATTTTTCTTTTAAATTAAAAATATAATTGGTTTTTAAGTGCAGTCATGAGTGAAAAAAAAACAAGCAATTGTTTTTCTAACTAGCTGCGTGCCCGGCGTTGCACGGGCTACCTCAAAAATGAAAGAGATGTCAAGTTGATGTTTTTGCAATACTCTGACATCAGTTCCTAACACGTTAAAGATTAAATGCGTGTAATGCAGGGTTTGCAAAATACCAATAAAACATATTTTTAGCAAATATCTCATTAACGTCAGCAATAGTTGTCAATGATACAAATTATGAGTATTTTCAATTAGCACAAAAGATGAAAATATATGCTTTATCCACAATAATCTGTGCTTAATTTAATGTGAATTACATCCGATAGATTATATCCAAAATATTTATGTGCAATAAAAATCAGCTTTTTACATAAAACAACACACAGTGTTTCCCAAAAGTGTTCGTACACTTACGATTTTCAATGAAATACGCCCTTATACATTGGTTAAAATTAATGTTACAAATTCTGTAAATAGTAATTATTGTAGGAACGTAACCTGTAAATAGTTTCCCGTAATGAATATACAACCCCTTTTTCATATGGCTAAAATATACGACCCCTATTCCCTTTTTGTTCATTGATAAAATTTGATAACGGTCAACGCATTTCGAGAAGCGTGTGGAATATTTGAGAAAATTCTTTTCGGTGTATTTAAGCCGTTAGCGATGGATAAACAGTCAGTTTTCGTTTGATATTTCGAACCGAGAGGATTTTTGCTCTGTTTATAGCGAGGCATTTCGCTGTGTTGTTTTCGTATTTGGAAGTAAATACGTGTGTAAACGTTGAGTTTACGGTGTTGTGTGATAATTGCTTAATTGCTGATGAATAATTTGGCAGTTGTTGAAGATCTTTCCTGTACATAGTGTAAATAAATTTCCTGTGTTTTTATCAAGAACTGTGTCTTCATTTCAAGAAAGTGGAAGTCGCACCGAATCCGTTACAATTTTGGCGCCCAACGTGGGGCTACTTCTGGACTTTCTTGGAGTAAGTGTGACTTTGGACATTATTTTCATAAAGACTTTTTAAATTTGGACTTTGTTTTTATGGTGATTACTCGCGCAATGGATGAACAATTAAAACAACTTCTTGCCGCAATCACCTCTGTGAAAAGTGATTTGACTGCAAGTTTTACTGCAAATCAGGAACAATTGAAAAATGAATTAGCGACTAACCAAGAACTGTTAAATAGTGATTTAACTGCTAAAATCACTACAAGTCACGATGAAATGAAAAGTGACCTAACGTCGATGAAAACCATGATGGAGAATCAACTAACCGCCATGGGAGATAAAGTCGATGCCCTGGAAGAAAAATTTGATACTGTGGAAGAGCGCATCGCCAATATGGAAAATAAGTTGGAAGAAGAAGACAAGAAATTGACTTCATTTAAGGAAGAAATAATTAAGGACGTGGAAAGGAGATTGGCGACCGCGGAAAGCAGTTCTGTACAGTTTGGCGCTCCCACATCGGTTGCTCGACCGTCCATTAAACTTGCCACATTTGATGGGAAAACTTCGTGGCAGGTTTACAAAACTCAATTCATGATAGTGGCGGAAGCGAACGGATGGGACTCTGCTACCAAGGCCTGCCATCTTGCAGCATCCCTGAGAGGTGACGCAGCGGACATTCTTCAGACCCTTCCGGACAGCCAGCGCCTGGATTTCGCCGCCCTCACATCTGCGTTGGAGCTTCGCTTCGGCGAGAAGTGCCAGAAAGATTTCAGCCGACTCCAGTTGAAGTCCCGTTTCCAGAAAACTGGGGAAACCCTGCAAGAGCTTGCGGCGGACATCGAGAGACTGTCTCATCTTGCTTTTTACGACTGCCCTGCGGATGTTCGAGACAACCTGGCACTCAACTACTACATCGACGGGGTTCGAGATCCGGAAATCCAGAAAGCTCTACGGATGGCGGATGTCAAAGACCTGAATTCTGCTGTTGTGTATGCGATGAGATACGAGGCCGCCCAAGAAGCAACCCGTGTGGATCGCTATCTAATCCGGACTCAGGAAGCTGATGAGTCTGATTCCAGGTCGTCCCATCTCGCTGAACTTGAGAGACAACTCGGTGACTTGACAAGACATCTGAGCAGCATAACAGCCCAAAAGAAACAAGAGCAGAAGTGCTGGAAATGCGGTAGTGAAGGACACCTGCGAAGGAGTTGTCCGGCTCGCCAAGCTACGCGAGGGAAGGAAATCACCACCACTAGAGCTCTGCAGATTTCCTCTTCTAGTAGTGGCAGTGATGGACTTTTCATTTACGCACATGTAAATGGGAACCCCTGCAGACTGATTGTTGACACTGGAGCCAATGTGACAATCATTAGGACAGATGTGGCTCGTGAATTTGGATTGAAACTGCTGTGGACATCGCCACGCGTAAGTCTCCAGACTGTGACAGGTGACAAGATCGAGATTGACGGTAAAGTGGACTTGGAAATAGTGTTTGGGAATGCCACCTACCATCATACGGCATTCGTCGCTAATATCACGGACCCCTTCATTCTCGGATTGGACTTTTTGAAGAAATATGACTTCACTCTCGACTTCAAGACTAATGAGCTGCACTCGATGAGAGAAGACATAGCCGTTTTCCCTGCAGAGAGTGATGTAAAATCCGCTCATCAAATAATAGCTCAAACAGATTTATCGATTCCCTCAAGGTCAGAATCATTAATACCTGGCTCCCTTGAAGAAAGCAATAGTTTTCGATTTGGACTCATTGAATACCCTAACCTAAGCAATAGCCTAAAAGGAGTACTGGTAGCATCTACGCTTGTGGACCTTTCTAAGGATGTAATTCCTGTGAGAGTCGCCAACGTGAGTGAAAGGCCAAGGAATATCCGAAAAGGTGAAGTGTTGGCAACTTGTACTCCAGTAAACTGCATCATTAGAAGAATCAATTCCCCTGAGACTGTGTCTTCTGAGTCCTTGACGTCGAAGTTAATTGGGAGTGCGCCATTATCGAAAGATCAAAGAACTGCTGCGGAACAATTGGTGGACGACTTCAAGCATCTGTTTTCATCTACATCGGAGGATGTTGGCCGTACGAATTTAACGCAGCATAGGATCTACACTGGAGAACACCCCCCTATTAAACAGCATCCAAGACGACTACCGTTCGCCAAGAAGGAAGAGGTTGAGACCCTCCTGAAAGAGATGAAGGAGAATGATGTAATCGAACCTTCATCCAGTCCTTGGGCCTCTCCCATCGTCTTGGTCCGAAAGAAAGATGGCTCCACCAGATTTTGTGTCGATTACCGACGGCTGAATGAAATCACCAAGAAAGACAGCTACCCTCTTCCACGGATAGACGACACCTTGGACACTCTTTCCGGACACAAGTGGTTTTCGACCCTGGACTTGAAGAGCGGCTACTGGCAGGTTGAGATACACCCTGATGACCGAGAAAAGACAGCATTTACAACTGGACAAGGCTTATGGCAGTTTAAAGTGATGCCCTTCGGCCTCTGCAATGCACCAGCTACGTTCGAGCGTCTTATGGAGACAGTGTTAAGAGGACTTTCTTACGAATCCTGTCTGGTCTACTTAGACGATATCATCATCGTGGGACGCAGCTTCGAAGAACATCTGGCAAATCTTAGGAAGGTGCTGCAAAAGCTTAAGGAAGCCAATCTGAAGTTAAGTCCGTCCAAATGTAATTTGTTCCGCCGGGAAGTGAACTATCTTGGTCACATCATCTCTTCTGAGGGTGTGCAAACCGATCCAGAGATGGTATCTGCGGTCAAGAGTTGGAGTCGTCCCGAAAACATCCATCAGCTGCGAAGTTTCCTGGGGCTCTGCACGTACTATAGGAAGTTTGTGAAGGGTTTTTCCAACATTGCACGACCTTTGCATAAGCTGACGGAGATCAAGCAAAAGTTTGAATGGTCCAAAGAATGCGAAGATGCATTTCTACGACTGAAGGAGGCTTTAACATCAACGCCTATCCTCGCCTATCCTCAGCCTGAAAAACCCTTCATCCTGGACACTGATGCGAGCAACGAGGGCATCGGAGCTGTTTTATCCCAAGAAATTGACGGAAATGAACATGTCATCGCTTACTGGAGCAAATGCTTATCAAAGTCGGAGCGAAATTACTGCGTCACCAGAAAGGAGTTACTGGCCATAGTGAAAGCTGTAGAACACTTCCATCATTACCTCTACGGCCGAAAATTTCTGCTTCGGACAGATCATGCCTCATTAACTTGGCTTTTGAACTTCAAAAATCCGGAAGGCCAGATAGCCAGATGGATACAGCGGCTCCAGGAATATGACATGGAGATCAAGCATCGAAAAGGGTTATCTCACGGTAATGCTGACGCTTTATCAAGGAGACCCTGTCCTGAGAACTGCAATTATTGTTCCCGAATCGAGAAACAGTATGGAACGACTAGCCCTACCGCCTATCAGGTGACAGTGACTCCAATATCATCAGAACCTGATCCATGGAGTGACGACCAAGTTCGAAAAGATCAGCTTGAAGACCCCGACATAAAACCAATTTTGGAGTTCATGGAAAGTGACAGTCGGCGACCTAGCTGGCAGGACGTTTCCATCTTCAGTCCTGCAACAAAAAGATACTGGGCTTTATGGAACTCGCTCCATTTACGGAACGGCGTACTGTACCGGAAATGGGAATCTGACGACGGAAAAACATCTAGGTGGCAGTTACTACTTCCCCGATCAAGGATTTCAGATGTTCTGAAAGAAATACATAGTAGTGCGACTGGAGGACATTTTGGTGTCTTGAAAACCCTCAATAAAGTTCGGGAGCGCTTCTTCTGGAGCAAGGCGAAGGATGACGTGGAGAAGTGGTGCCATTCTTGTGACGCCTGTGCTGCTCGTAAAGGACCGAAGAAGAGAAGCAGAGGGAAGCTACATCTGTACAACGTTGGAGCTCCTTTCGAACGAATTGGGATTGACATCCTGGGTCCTCTACCAAGAACTGCTGATGGGAACAAATACATTCTTGTTTCCATCGACTACTTCACCAAATGGCCGGAAGCATATCCCATTCCAGATCAAGAGGCTACTACCGTAGCAGAGACTCTAGTCCAACATTGGATCTCGAGATACGGAACACCTTTGCAGATTCATTCCGATCAAGGGAGGAATTTCATCTCTGCTGTGTTTAAGGGCCTATGTCAAATTCTCGGAATTGAGAAAACTAGGACAACACCACTACACCCACAATCGGACGGCATGGTGGAGAGATTTAACCGCACAATCCTGAATAATCTCTCACTTATGGTATCCAGAAATCAACAGGATTGGGACAAGAAGCTACCTTTGTTCCTGCTGGCCTACCGCAGTGCTGTCCACGAGACTACCGGATATGCCCCATCTCAGATGCTCTTCGGACGAGAGCTTCGGCTACCTTGTGATCTCGTCTTCGGTCGTCCTCCGGATGCGCCTTCATCGCCTGAGGAGTACATCCAGGATCTCCAGGCCCGGTTGAAAGACGTTCATAACTTCGCACGAGAGCGAATCAACATCGCGGCGGAGAAGATGAAGACCAGATACGACACAAGGTCTACTGGACATGAATTCAACGAAGGCGACAAGGTTTGGTTATGGAATCCCATCCGACGGAAAGGTCTTTCACCCAAATTGCAGTCGCATTGGGATGGACCCTACAAAGTCGTTAACCGACTAAATGACGTCGTAGTGAGGATCCAAAAATCACCTAATGCAAAACCTAGGGTTGTACATTATGATCGGTTAGCCCCATACTATGGCCATAGTTCATGAGTATTACGTAAGCAACCATGGTTGATAACATAAAAGTTGTAGATAATTTTTGCTTTTAATGTTTAGTAATATTTCTTGTTATTATCGTGTTTTCTGTATCTGTTAGTTATTAATTAATGTGTATATTTGTAAACTTGTGATAGAAGTTTGGCACCCTTTCTGGGGATTGTACTGCCCGGGACGTGCAGTCCTTAGGAAGGGGGCAATGTTACAAATTCTGTAAATAGTAATTATTGTAGGAACGTAACCTGTAAATAGTTTCCCGTAATGAATATACAACCCCTTTTTCATATGGCTAAAATATACGACCCCTATTCCCTTTTTGTTCATTGATAAAATTTGATAACGGTCAACGCATTTCGAGAAGCGTGTGGAATATTTGAGAAAATTCTTTTCGGTGTATTTAAGCCGTTAGCGATGGATAAACAGTCAGTTTTCGTTTGATATTTCGAACCGAGAGGATTTTTGCTCTGTTTATAGCGAGGCATTTCGCTGTGTTGTTTTCGTATTTGGAAGTAAATACGTGTGTAAACGTTGAGTTTACGGTGTTGTGTGATAATTGCTTAATTGCTGATGAATAATTTGGCAGTTGTTGAAGATCTTTCCTGTACATAGTGTAAATAAATTTCCTGTGTTTTTATCAAGAACTGTGTCTTCATTTCAAGAAAGTGGAAGTCGCACCGAATCCGTTACATTAATATTTTTGAATAGGTATTTAATTATAAGATCTATAATCTATTTTTAACAAAATTACATGAAAAAATTTAATGTAATAATACTTGATTTTTAAGAAATCAATAATCAAAAAGTGTCTTCGTACACTTAAAAAAAAATCTGTATATTAGTAAATAATCTAACGTTTTATTAAGGTCTTGTTTAGTAGAATATCATTCAACATCCACAACACAACAGCATTTAAAAGTCTGGGGAATAAATTTTGCTGTTTTTTCATTTGGGGGGGGGGGGGATTACTGAGTAAGTGTTCAACCACACTTCGAGCCTTACTGTTTCTAGTTCGCTTTTCGTTTTATTTCTGTATTTTCGTAATCAAGCTACCAGATATCTCTAAATATGGTGTATTAAGTTTAAATCTGGCGAATGAGGAGGACAATTTTTGAGGCACCAGACACAAACGTTGAAAACCGTGTGCTTCTTGATAGAGAACAAAGTTGTTTCCGATTACCAAATTTTGGGTTAATAGTTTAAAATTTTCTTTTAAAATATTTAAATGAGCAGAATGAATCATGCTTTTATCAATAAATTCCTAACTACCAAGTCCTGATGCTCATGTGCACCCTCACACAAGAGTAAGATTAAGTGATCCAACTTAGTTCTTAAGATTAATTCCTCATTTTTTTTCTTCTCCTTACAATTATACCACATTGGAACCATAATGTTGAAAAAATTTTCATCTGTAAATAAGACGTTATTCCAAAACGTTTTGAGCTTAGTTATCACTTTTTTTTCGATGGAAACCGTAAAATTTCTGTTTTTCACTCGAACAAAAAAATTTCTGCGGGAAGAGCAACCATTTAATCCAGCTCCTCAAAGAACTCGGCGAACAATTTTAAATGAAATTAAAAAGCAAAATGCTTCGTTGTCTGTAGAAACTTTAACGGCACTCAAATGTGTATTTTTTATGAAATTTTTAACTTTGCTGGTTGTTCTTTTCTTACCTTGTTTTCGATCCGATTCTTTTCTTTAAAGCATTTAATCGCGCACTTCACAATGAAATGGTATCAATTAAGTAATTTAGTAATATTTCAAACCGACTTACCGCTACTATGATGAAAAAAAAATCAAATTTCGAATGATGTTTGCTGTTTTTTACGAATACCAGTCATTTTAAGGCAAGCACAATATTAGGGATTAAATAAACAAGACATTAAAACCAAATGACTTTAAAGGGTCAACACAATGCAAAATTAATTTAAAAAAAAAACGACATATGATAATTTTTATCGTGAGATTTTGAAAAACGCTTCAGTGTACAATGACTTTTTTGGCTGTTATTTCTCTGTCTCTTGGCTTTTTGACTCGTTTCAAAAAGAAAACCCGTCAATATTTTGAAAAAAACTACTGGGTTTTATTTAGAATGACATAGGAATGATATGAAGAAATTTTGGACTTCATATTCGAATTAAGTTTCCCATTATTTTGGTTTTACTACAAAATTTCAAAGTGTTCGAACACTTTTGGGAGTCATTGTATATTAGGGTGTGTTGAAAAAAAACGTTTTTTCGAAATTCAGTTTGTCAAGTTGATGAAAAGTTGCCTCTACCGATCCACAAAATTTTTTTAATCTGAATATTCGGATAAAATTTTTTATCCGAAACCTAAAATATTTAGGTGTCTCGCACGAGGCCTTAAGTTTATAATTTTCTTCAAAAATCTTTTTCTTTTTTTGAATAACAGAAAAAAACTGTTAAAATTTTTTTAAGTTGAAAAATGTACACGGTAAAGTCGGAGAAAAAAGTAAGGGAAAAAAACTATCATAAACAGTACGAAGATCTCCTGCATTCTAAACTTCAGTGATTTTCACAAAAAAAGGAAAAAAAAAAGCATTTTACAAAGGCCATGTGGCTTGGTTAGAAATAGGGTTTCCAATCCCGATATGGAATCCTGCGGGATCCCGCATGATATTCTGCTGGATTTATCCCGCTGGGTTGAGAGCAAAATCTCCAATATCACAAATATTTTCTATGCAAACGTTTTCCAACTTTTCCCGCTCATAAAACGAGTATTTTCACATGCATCATTTGAAGTTTGAATCACTTTCCTCATATTTCTGCAAGAAGAGCAAGAAAAACTCTCTCATATGATGAACGATGAAAAAGAATTTGTAATCTCATTCAAGGTTTCAGTTTCATACGTTCAGCAATTGAAACAATGCGTAGAAATTATAAACGTTTTCGAAAACCGTCAATAAAATTTAAAACCATCAAGAAATTTACACTTTAGAAAAAAATAGAGAAAGTGCAGTACAGACTGATTGGCTGGAGTAGCTAAAATACAATATTGGAACGCTTCAGTAAGCTTAAGGAAAACACCCTAAACCTTTAACTTATTAAAAGTGCACAGCACCATATTTTTCTCCGAAGAAAAAAGCAATGAAAAACCTATCATTATTTATGGTCTCTAAACCGTAGAAAGTGCCTGCCGATGTTTTTGTCACCATGGATATGATATTATAAATGTGGGTGGTACCTTGAAAATTATGTTGCATGAATTAGCTGACTAATCTGCAGTATTCAATAAAGAGGTGACAGAAACTTGTATGAAACACAGTATGACTAGCAGTACGTTAAGCAGCTCAAGTTTTTAAATGTCTCCTTTAAGTGAGAGGTAAAATTAGCGAAGTTATATAAAAACTTTTGCTGAGACTGTGGCTTGGTGCAACCAATCAGTGTTCGCATTCTGCTCTAATGAATCAAATACATTGATACAATGACCAAAGTTAATGTTAATTAAATTTGTAAGTTAAATTGGATACACAAATCAAAGACATCGTAATTGTCTGGAACTTTGCAGTTCTTGAGCAAAAGCCAAGCATGACTCCCATAAGAGAAGAAAAAATTTAATTAAAAGAATTAAAAGGTCATGTGGTTTGTGGAGACTTTTTGCTAAATGTCCACAATTATTTAAACTCTGTAAAACTAACTGCTGTGCAGCCATAGCCCGCGTTTCCATCAATCGCATTATTTTAAGGCAAAAATCCCTTCCCATCCCATACGAAGCGAAGGGCACACTTTTGTGTACCAAACGATAGTTGCTTATTGTTGTGTCTTTGCAGTACTCTACAAATGGTGTACTGAAAAAGCCTCCAGCAAAACTCACGCATCCTTTTAGAGCTGTTGAAAAAGAGTAGTATGGGAAAAGCCTGATTTAATACGTTAATACAACGTATAAACGTTATACGTTTAAACTTTTAAACATTTATACGTTAATACATAGTATTCAACGTATGTTTTGATGTTTATTTTTTTATACTTAATTTTTGTAATAACATACTTCTATGTAATAAAATGAAAACGATGTTTGCAAAATTATTTTATAACTTTTAATTTATTTAAAACTTCACAAAACTAATCTTACAATATATTCAGAAAATAAATTTAAATAATTTTTATCTTTAAAACATAAAGAAATGTATCGAAAATTCTTTATTAACAACTAGTGGCACCCGCACGGCTTCGCCCGTAATAGAAAAATTAAAGGTCTTTTGGTTCGCTTGTATATTTACAAATAATGTATGGTGAATTTTCTCGCCAGTTGGCTTGTACCGACATTACGGTTCCACGTTATGATAATTTCGTATCTCGCCAATTGGCTTGTGCCCATGTTACGGTTCCACGTTATGATGATTTCGTAATTTATGTTAGCTTTTGTTCTTAAAATTGGAATAAAAAAAGAACCACATCGAATTTTCGAAAAGTCGCTTCGAGGTGCACACCCCCATGCTACATACTAACTTTGTGCCAAATTTCATGAAAATCGGCCGAACGGTTTAAGCGCTATGCGCGTCACAGACATCCTACGGACATCCTACAGACATCCTCCAGACATCCTCCGGACAGAGAGACTTACTGCTTTATTATTAGTAAAGAAGAAGAAAATTTCAAACCAACATTTGCGAAAAATATTTTTAAAAGCTAACAATTGAAAATTCTAACTTGAACTTCAAAAAAATCCTTATTTTTGCGTACTATTTGGGAATCTAAATGCCGCATGAGAGCAAAACCTTTTATTTGACGATAATTCCTGGCTTTATTTCTCACAATTTTCAATTTGAAAAAAGTTTAACGTTTTTTCTGTTGCTCAAAAAATATTTTAGAAAAAAATTATTTTTTGAATAAAATTTAAAACTTTAAGCCTCGTGCGGGACACCTAAATAATTTTTGATTCGGATAAAATTTGTTATGTAAGATGTGGGATCGGTATGTAGGACTCGACCGATGCATCGGTCAGGAGGTCAGGCGATCATTGCGCCAATGGTTAAGCAATTTAGCCATCGGCATTGGCATCCGATGCTAACTTGGAGGAAACATCGGCCCATCGGCCTTAAAAAATATCGAAAAGCCGATGGAATTGGCCGATGTTTTCGAAAAAAAGGGACATTCGCTCTTTTACTTTTTAATACAAAGTAAAGGAAGTTACTGTTTTCATATAAAAATATTTACTTGAACTTCAGTATGAATTTCTAATTTAGTTACCCATGAAAGAATTTTTAATACTGCATTCAGGTACAAGCAAGTTAATTATTGCGTTGTTTTTTGCGGCTGGATGTACGTATGTATCTCTCATAAGTCATAACTCAAAAATAGTTAAGCTGTAGAAGGTTAAAATTTCGTATGTTGGGCCTGCGTACGTTCCAGCTGTGCACTTCCCTTTTTGTTTTCAATCGGGTGTTCTAAAAGGCCTATTTACTAATTTTTTTGTGGCTATCAATTACTTATTTCAATGCAAAACTGATATAGCGTCTTAGACTGATCATTTGGTGATATATTGCCGAATTGGAGACCAACTGGAAAACAAATATGAGATGACAAAGCCGGTTTTTGTGACATTTTGTTAGATTCCCGTTGAACCGACGGTAATTTTTAATTTTTCGATATTTGTAATATGAATCACAGTAATGCAGTCTTTTCTGTATCGCTTCGGCGGAGTTACAAGTTTGGGGCCCGTCGACATTTATTTTGGCGCTCTCTTTCTCTATCACGGAACTTGTAAAACATTTATCATAAGCATTTTTGTTGCTAATACGGGGGGGGGGGGGGGGCTCCTATGGGGCCTCTTGTGCAATTGCAACATTTGCGATAGTTTAAATCCGCCGCTTCACGTTGAAACAAACTGGGGTGCAAGTTTTAAAAGGGTTTTTCCGCTCGCTCTAAGGCAGGGGTTCTCAAACTGAGGCGGGGTAGGTGCACTCCTCCCTAGTGGGCGAAGAAGACTGTCCTGGGAGGCGTGCATGTTTAAAAAAAAAATAAAATGAAAAAGTTCAACTAACTATAATTTGCACAATTTTGTGGTCACATGTGAATATTTTCGACATTATCGCCTTTTTCAGGTTATTGATGTAGTTTACATCCACATATCAGTGAATCTGAATTTTCAGCATTAGCTCCATATACAAAGTCAAAGCATCGAAAGAAGGGTATTTGAAAGTAATCTCTGATGCACTGCTTTCATTACAACCTAACATTCAGAAATTTATCAGTCACAAACAATGGCAGCCCTCCCACTAACGTAGCTGGTCTTATATGCCAATCTCACTTAGATCATAGATTTCCTCAAACTAATGTGCATTAGTTCTTTGCTTCTTTGATTTCATGCGTTCTAAAATAATAGCACGCCTAAAATAAAGTTATATGTGTGGTAGTAATATATTGTAACGGATTCGGTGCGACACACACTTTCTTGAAATGAAGACACAGTTCTTGATAAAAACACAGGAGCTTTATTTACACTATGTACAGTAGAAATCGTTAACAACTGCTAAATTAATCATCAGAAATTAAGCAAATATCACTCAACACCATAAACTTAACTGTTACACACGTATTTACTTCCAAATACGAAAACAACACAGCGAAATGCCTCGCTATGAACAGAGCAAATACGCTCTCAGTTCGAAATCTCAATCGAAACTCAACTTTTTATCATGCGGGACGCCTTTATAAACATCGAAAGAAATCTCTCAAATATTCCAAACGCTTCTGGAAAATAGTAGACCGTTATCAAATTTTATCAATGAACAAAAAAAGAAATAGGGGGGTCGTATACTTTAGCCGAATGAAAAGGGGTTGTATATTCATTACGGGAAACTATTTACAGGTTACGTTACTACAATAATTACTATTTACAGAATTTGTAACATTGCCCCCTTCCTAAGGACTGCACGTCCCGGGCAGTACAATCCACAGAAAGGGTGCAAACTTCTATCACAAGTTCACAAATACACACATTAAATAATAACCAATAATGCATAGGAAACACAATAATAACAAGAAATATTACTAAACATTAAAAGCAAAAAAATTATCTACAACTTTTATGTTATCAACCATGGTTGTTTACGTAATACTCATGAACTATGGCCATAGTATGGGGCTAACCGATCATAATGTACAACCCTAGGTTTTGCATTAGGTGGTTTTTGGACCCTCACTACGACATCATTTAGTCGGTTAAGGACTTTGTAGGGTCCATCCCAATGCGACTGCAATTTGGGTGACAGACCTCTCCGTCGGATGGGATTCCATAACCAAACCTTGTCGCCTTCGTTGAATTCATGTCCAGTAGACCTTGTGTCATATCGGGTCTTCATCTTCTCCGCCGCGATGTTGATTCGCTCTCGTGCGAAGTTATGAACGTCTTCCAACCGGGCCTGGAGATCCTGGATGTACTCCTCAGGCGATGAAGGCGCATCCGGAGGACGACCGAAGACGAGATCACAAGGTAGCCGAAGCTGTCGTCCGAAGATCATCTGAGATGGGGCATATCCGGTAGTCTCGTGGACAGCACTCCGGTAGGCCAGCAGGAACAAAGGTAGCTTCTTGTCCCAATCCTGTTGATTTCTGGATACCATAAGCGAGAGATTATTCAGGATTGTGCGGTTAAATCTCTCCACCATGCCGTCCGATTGTGGGTGTAGTGGTGTTGTCCTAGTTTTCTCAATTCCGAAAATTTGACATAGGCCCTTAAACACAGCAGAGATGAAATTCCTCCCTTGATCGGAATGAATCTGCAAAGGTGTTCCATATCTCGAGATCCAATGTTGGACTAGAGTCTCTGCTATGGTGGTAGCTTCTTGATCTGGAATGGGATACGCTTCGGGCCATTTGGTGAAATAGTCGATGGAAACAAGAATGTATTTGTTCCCATCAGCAGTTCTTGGTAGAGGACCCAGGATGTCGATCCCAATTCGTTCGAAAGGAGCTCCAACGTTGTACAGATGTAGCTTCCCTCTGCTTCTTTTCTTCGGTCCTTTACGAGCAGCACAGGCGTCACAAGAATGGCACCACTTCTCCACGTCATCCTTCGCCTTGCTCCAGAAGAAGCGCTCCCGAACTTTATTGAGGGTTTTCAAGGCACCAAAATGTCCTCCAGTCGCACTACTATGTATTTCTTTCAGAACATCTGAAATCCCTTCAGAAGAGATGATGTGATCAAGGTAGTTCACTTCCCGGCGGAACAAATTACATTTGGACGGGCTTAACTTCAGATTGGCTTCCTTAAGCTTTTGCAGCACCTTCCTAAGATTTGCCAGATGTTCTTCGAAACTGCGTCCCACGATGATGATATCGTCTAAGTAGACCAGACAGGATTCGTAGGAAAGTCCTCTTAACACTGTCTCCATAAGACGCTCGAACGTAGCTGGTGCATTGCAGAGGCCGAAGGGCATCACTTTAAACTGCCATAAGCCTTGTCCAGTTGTAAACGCTGTCTTCTCTCGGTCATCAGGGTGTATCTCAACCTGCCAGTAGCCGCTCTTCAAGTCCAGGGTCGAAAACCACTTGTGTCCGGAAAGAGTGTCCAAGGTGTCGTCTATCCGTGGAAGAGGGTAACTGTCTTTCTTGGTGATTTCATTCAGCCGTCGGTAATCGACACAAAATCTAGTGGAGCCATCTTTCTTTCGGACCAAGACGATGGGCGAGGCCCAAGGACTGGACGAGGGTTCGATGACATCATTCTCCTGCATCTCTTTCAGGAGGGTCTCGACCTCTTCCTTCTTGGCAAACGGTAGTCGTCTTGGATGCTGTTTAATAGGGGGTGTTCTCCAGTATAGATCCTATGCTGCGTTAAATCCGTCCGGCCCACATCCTCCGATGTAGATGAAAACAGATGCTTGAAGTCGTCCACCAATTGTTCCGCAGCAGTTCTTTGATCATTAGATAACGGCGCACTCCCAATTAACTTCGATGTTAAGGACTCAGAAGACACAGTCTCAGGGGAATTGATTCTTCTAATGATGCAGTTTACTGGAGTACAAGTTGCCAACACTTCACCTTTTCGGATATTCCTTGGCCTTTCACTCACGTTGGCGACTCTCACAGGAATTACATCCTTAGAAAGGTCCACAAGCGTAGATGCCACCAGCACTCCCTTTAGGCTATTGCTTAGGTTAGGGTATTCAATGAGTCCAAATCGAAAACTATTGCTTTCTTCAATGGAGCCAGGTATTAATGATTCTGCCCTTGAGGGAATCCATAAATCTGTTTCGGCTATTATTTGATGAGCGGATTTTACATCATTTTCAACGTTGAAGATGGCTATGTCTTCTCTCATCGAGTGCAGTTCATTAGTCTTGAAGTCAAGGGTGAAGTCGTTTTTCTTTAAAAAGTCCAATCCGAGAATGAAGGGGTCCGTGATATCCGCAACGAATGCCGTATGATGGTAGGTGGCATTCCCAAACACTATTTCCAAGTCCACTTTACGCTCAATCTCAATTTTGTCACCTGTCACAGTCTGGAGACTTACGCGTGGCGATGTCCACAACAGTTTCAATCCAAATTCACGAGCCACATCTGTCCTAACGACTGTCACATTGGCTCCAGTGTCGACAAGCAGTTTGCAAGGATTCCCATTTACATGTGCGTAAATGAAAAGTCCATCACTGCCACTACTAGTAGAGGAAATCTGCAGAGCTCTGGTGGAGGTGATTTCTTTCCCTCGCGTAGCTTGGCGAGCAGGACAACTCCTTCGCAGGTGCCCTTCACTACCGCATTTCCAGCACTTCTGCTCTTGTTTCTTTTGGGCTGTTATGCTGTTCAGATGTCTTGCCAAGTCACCGAGTTGTCTCTCCAGTTCAGCGAGATGGGACGACCTGGAATCAGACTCATCAGCTTCCAGAGTTCAAATGGGATGGCGATCCACACGGGTTGCTTGCTGGGCGGCCTCCAACTTCATCGCATACACAACAGCAGAATTCAGGTCTTTGACATCCGCCATCCGTAGAGCTTTCTGGATTTCCGGATCTCGAACCCCGTCGATGTAGTAGTTGAGTGCCAGGTTGTCTCGAACATCCGCAGGACAGTCGCAAAAAGCAAGATGAGACAGTCTCTCGACGTCCGCCGCTAGCTCTTGCAGGGTTTCCCCGGTTTTCTGGAAACGGGACTTCAACTGGAGTCGGCTGAAATCTTTCTGGCACTTCTCGCCGAAGCGAAGCTCCAACGCAGATGTGAGGGCGGCGAAATCCAGGCGCTGGCTGTCCGGAAGGGTCTGAAGAATGTCCGCTGCGTCACCTCTCAGGGATGCTGCAAGATGGCAGGCCTTGGTAGCAGCGTCCCATCCGTTCACTTCCGCCACTATCATGAATTGAATTTTGTAAACCTGCCACGAAGTTTTCCCATCAAATGTGGCAAGTTTAATGGACGGTCGAACAACCGATGTGGGAGCGCCAAATTGTGCAGAGCTGCTTTCCGCGGTCGCCAATCTCCTTTCCACGTCCTTAAAGATCTCTTCTTTAAGTAGATGAAATCTTCTATCTTCTTTTTCAAATTTATTTTCTACAGCATTGAATCGGCTTTCAACGGTATCAAATTTTTCTTCAATAGCATCAACTCGATGCTCTATGTCATTAAATTTATTTTCCATCACAGTCTTTACCGAAATAAGGTCGTTTTTAATTTCTTCTTGGTTAGACGTTAAGTCCTTTTTCAGCACCGTTAAATCGCTTTTTAACTGGTCTTGATTTGCCAACATACTAGCAGTCAGATCACTTTTTAATTGTTCTTGATTAGCCGCCATATCATTTTTTAATTGTTCTTGATTAGCCGCCATATCATTTTTTAATTGTTCTTGATTAGCCGCCATATCACCCTTCACAGAGTTGATTGCGTCAAGAAGTTGTTTTAATTGTTCATCCATTGCGCGAATAATCACCATAAAAATAAAGTCCAAATTCAAAAAGTTTTTATGAAAAAAATGTCCAAAGTCACACTTACTCCAAGAAAGTCCAGAAGAAGCCCCACGTTGGGCGCCAAATTGTAACGGATTCGGTGCGACTCCCACTTTCTTGAAATGAAGACACAGTTCTTGATAAAAACACAGGAGCTTTATTTACACTATGTACAATAGAAATCGTTAACAACTGCTAAATTAATCATCAGCAATTAAGCAAATATCACTCAACACCGTAAACTTAACGGTTACACACGTATTTACTTCCAAATACGAAAACAACACAGCGAAATGCCTCGCTATAAACAGAGCAAATACGCTCTCAGTTCGAAATCTCAATCGAAACTCAACTTTTTATCATGCGGGACGCCTTTATAAACATCGAAAGAAATCTCTCAAATATTCCAAACGCTTCTGGAAAATAGTAAACCGTTATCAAATTTTATCAATGAACAAAAAAAGAAATAGGGGGGTCGTATACTTTAGCCGAATGAAAAGGGGTTGTATATTCATTACGGGAAACTATTTACAGGTTACGTTACTACAATAATTACTATTTACAGAATTTGTAACAATATATACATTTTGCGTACGAACTTACTTTACTTTCACTTAATAGCCTTTTTCAGTTTCAAACTCCGGTTTTCCGATTGCACTATACTTGTATTGACCAAATATAGTTAAAGTGATAGGGGGGGGGGGGAATACGTGAGATCAGTGACGTAGCTAGGGTGGGGCGGAGGAGGTAGTTTGCCCCGGGCGGCACTTTTTTTAGGGGCGGCCAATTTACCCTCAATATTTTGGAAAAACAAACGTATTTTCCCAAAAAGGATAATATATTTTTAATCTGTATTTGCAGGCAAAAAGAAAATCTCTTGTCTTAGAATTGTCTTGAAGTCTTTCGTATCACTACCAGAATAAAATTACTTACATACCAAACGAGAGTTTTTCTTGATAGCATATCAGTACAATTCCTTGTTTTTCTCTGAGGGGATGGCAGAGGAAAATCATGGAATCAATGCTTTTTCTACTGTAGAGGTTAACTCAGGGGGGGGGGAGAAAACAATGAAATTTTCCTAATTTTGTTATAAGAAAAAGTTAACACTTGATTATAGGAGAGTTTCTTGAAAATCTCCTAATAAAACAAAAACTTCCCTTTTTAGCCTACTTTCCCAGTAAAAGTTAGAAAAAGAAGGAAAAAGCATGAAAGAAAGCTTAATGTATTTTTAAAATTTCGCGAAAACCAAAAGTAAAGTCAAAAATAAATGAAATAATTAAGTAAATATTGAAAATTTAAAAATTGGAAAGTAGGTTATTGAGAAGAGGGAAAATGTATGTCGATCCATCGGTCTGTCCCTTCTGCCCCTCTCCCCTAATAACTTTCGAGTGATTAGTTCGATTCGAACAAATTTATTTTTGTTCTAAAGATCTCGGCGAGGACATTTCATTCCCACATTTCATTTTTTGATTTGAACAATTTTTCGTTCAATTTTGAACAGGTCAATAAAACTTAACATTAGCGCCTATTCCAAACAAAAATAAATCTTGAACTTAGAGGCGAAATGTTTTCAAACAAACTTTGTAGGGAAAATAGTTTGATGAAGAACTTGTATTGAAAATATCTTTTTGATTTGATCAATTTTCCGTTTAATTTTGAACAGATCAAATCTCTTAACATAAGCACCTACGAGGAAACTGAAAGTCAATATAGATTCCGAACTTAAAGGCGGATTTATTTCAAGAAAATTTTGTTGGAAATAGCTCTTGACGACTTACACCGACTCCATGAATTTTGGGGCACTTGACTCCATACTCCGACTCGCTGACTTTGAATTCGACTTCGTAGCTTTGGCAAAAATTTATATACGGAGAAAAAATGACACACTTTGACTCTTGGAATTCGACTCCGACTCTAATTTATGTATCAAAAAATAAGTCCGACTCCGACTCCGCAAATATTGGCAGAGTTGCGGACTTCGAGGGAAAATGACCGATTCCAACTCCGAGTCTGAATTAAAAACTTTCGGCTCTCGAATCTGACTCTTTTGTCCCAAAATCAGATTGACTCCGACTCCGACTCCGCAGCCATGGTTTTTACTGTGAAACAATTATTTTTAATATAATTAGGACTAAAAGTTTTAATTTATGCATTCAGTTTTGGGCGAATAAAGGGCCGTAGCCGGGTTTCTATGTTAAATTTGCCCTTGCGGCCGTTTGGGGGATCATTTTGGTGTCGAATAAAAATAATTTAGCCAAATTTTCAGCTCTTTATCTCAAACCACATTCGAGTTTTTCAAAAAAACCTGTTTTTCGATTTTAATTATTTTTTTTTCAAAGTAAAATTCAAAATTAATGAATGGTATTTTTTTCCTTATTCTTAGGAATAAATTACATGAAAAATTGTAATAGTCATAATTTTCAAACGCGATTTTTGGCGACGGAAATAACATTTAAATATCTTTTTTCAATGCCTTTCTAAAAAGTGTCACTCACTAAATTTTGTCAGAAAATGTCTTTTATGCTCATCTACCCTCAGGAATTTTTTCGAATTTTTTGAAGTGGTGGAACAATACGAAAAAAATTAAAAAAGTGATTTTTTTTTTCATAATTTTGCGTTTAAACAAGTTTAAATATTTTTATTACCAAAAAAAAAAGTTTGAACTAAGTCAGCAAAAAATCGTCTGATGAGTAAAAAATACTCAAGAATTTTTTTAAAAATTGAAAATACTATCTTACCAGAGAAAAAACATAAAGGAAACCAAAAACAAATTAAGATAGATCCTTCATGAAGTTATTAGTGGTGTAAAAAATGATTAAAGAGTTCGTAAATGATATTCAATGGTAAATTGTACATAAAGATGATTATATAATTTGTCCATGCTATTTTAAATAATTTTTCAGTCTGGATCCAATAAAGACTATGTTTCTACATAAGACCTTTATGTTTCTACATAAAGATATGCATAGACGTTTTTTTTTTTTTTTTTTTTTGATAATCAAATTTATTTCTTTACTAGTGATACCCGCACGGCTTTGCCCGTAATAGAAAAATCAAAAGGTCTTTTGGCTCGCCTGTATATTTACAAATAATGTATGGTGAATTTTCTCGCCAGTTGGCTTGTACCCATCTTACGGTTCCACGTTATGATAGTTTCGTATCTCGCCAATTGGCTTGTGCCCATGTTACGGTTCCACGTTATGATAATTTCGTAATTTACTCGTCTATCTTATGAAATTTTTTTTCTTAAAATTGGAATAGAAAAAGAACCACATCGAATTTTCGAAAAATCGCTTCGAGGTGCACACTTTCATGCTACATACTAACTTTGTGCCAAATTTCCTGAAAATCGGCCGAACGGTCTAGGCGCTATGCGCGTCACAAACATCCTACAGACATCCAGACATCCTCCGGACAGAGAGACTTTCAGCTTTATCTTTATCTTCTTTATCTTTATCTTCTTTACTAATAACTAGTGGCACCCGCACGGCTTCGCCCGTAATAGAAAAGTTAAAGGTCTTTGGTTCGCTTGTATATTTACAAATAATGTATGGTGAATTTTCTCGCCAATTGGCTTGTACCGACGTTACAGTTCCACGTTATGATAATTTCGTATCTCGCCAACTGGCTTGTGCCCATGTTACGGTTCCACGTTACGATAATTTCGTAATTTATGATAGTTTTTTTCTTAAAATTGGAATAAAAAAAGAACCACATCGAATTTTCGAAAAATCGCTTCGAGGTGCACACCCCCATGCTACATACTAACTTTGTGCCAAATTTCATGAAAATCGGCCGAACGGTTTAAGCGCTATGCGCGTCACAGACATCCTACGGACATCCTACAGACATCCTCCGGACAGAGAGACTTACTGCTTTATTATTAGTAAAGAAGAAGATAATGTATGGTGAGTTTTCTCGCCAGTTGGCTTGTACCGACGTTACGGTTCCACGTTATGATAATTTCGTAATTTATGATAGTTTTTTTCTTAAAATTGGAATAAAAAAAGAACCACATCGAATTTTCGAAAAATCGCTTCGAGGTGCACACCCCCATGCTACATACTAACTTTGTGCCAAATTTCATGAAAATCGGCCGAACGGTTTAAGCGCTATGCGCGTCACAGACATCCTACGGACATCCTACAGACATCCTACAGACATCCTCCAGACATCCTCCAGACATCCTCCGGACAGAGAGACTTACTGCTTTATTATTAGTAAAGAAGATAAAGCAGAAAGTCTCTCTGTCCGGAGGATGTCTGGATGTCTGTAGGATGTCTGTAGGATATCTGTAGGATGTCTGTGACGCGCATAGCGCCTAAACCGTTCGGCCGATTTTCATGAAATTTGGCACAAAGTAAGTATGTAGCATGGGGGTGTGCACCTCGAAGCGATTTTTCGAAAATTCGATGTGGTTCTTTTTTTATTCCAATTTTAAGAAAAAAAAAACAATCATAAATTACGAAATTATCATAACGTGGAACTGTAACGTCGGTACAAGCCAATTGGCGAGAAAATTCACCATACATTATTTGTAAATATACAAGCGAACCAAAAGACCTTTAATTTTTCTATTACGGGCGAAGCCGTGCGGGTGCCACTAGTTACTAATAATAAAGCAGAAAGTCTCTCTGTCCGGAGGATGTCTAGATGTCTGGATGTCTGTAGGATGTCTGTAGGATATCTGTAGGATGTCTGTGACGCGCATAGCGCCTAAACCGTTCGGCCGATTTTCATGAAATTTGGCACAAAGTTAGTATGTAGCATGGGGGTGTGCACCTCGAAGCGATTTTTCGAACATTCGATGTGGTTCTTTTTTTATTCCAATTTTAAGAAAAAACTATCATAAATGACGAAATCATCATAACGTGGAACCGTAACATGGGCACAAGCCAATTGGCGAGATACGAAATTATCATAGCGTGGAACCGTAACGTCGGTACAAGCCAATTGGCGAGAAAATTCACCATACATTATTTGTAAATATACAAGCGAACCAAAAGACCTTTAATTTTTCTATTACGGGCGAAGCCGTGCGGGTGCCACTAGTTACTAATAATAAAGCTGAAAGTCTCTCTGTCCGGAGGATGTCTGGATGCCTGTAGGATATCTGTAGGATGTCTGTGACGCGCATAGCGCATAGACCGTTCGGCCGATTTTCATGAAATTTGGCACAAAGTTAGTATGTAGCATGGAAGTGTGCACCTCGAAGCGATTTTTCGAAAATTCGATTTTGTTCTTTTTCTATTCCAATTTTAAGAAAAAAATTTCATAAGATGGACGAATAAATTACGAAATTATCATAACGTGGAACCGTAACATGGGCACAAGCCAATTGGCGAGATACGAAATTATCATAACGTGGAACCGTAACGTGGGCACAAGCCAATTGGCGAGAAAATTCACTACACATCATTTGTAAATATACAGGTGAACCAAAAGACCTTTTAATTTGCTATTACGGGCGAAGCCGTGCGGGTACCACTAGTTACTAATAATAAAGCTGAAAGTCTCTCTGTCCGGAGGATGTCTGGATGTCTGTGACGCGCATAGCGCCTAGACCGTTCGGCCGATTTTTATGAAATTTGGCACAAAGTTAGTTTGTAGCATGGGGGTGTGCACCTCGAAGCGATTTTTCGAAAATTCGATGTGGTTCTTTTTTTATTCCAATTTTAAGAAAAAAACTATCATAAATTACGAAATTATCATAACGTGGAACCGTAACATGGGCACAAGCCAATTGGCGATAAACGAAATTATCATAACGTGGAACTTTAACGTCGGTACAAGCCAATTGGCGAGAAAATTCACCATACATTATTTGTAAATATACAGGCGAACCAAAACACCTTTAATTTTTCTATTACGGGCGAAGTCGTGCGGGTGCCACTAGTTATCTTTACTAATAATAAAGCTGAAAGTCTCTCTGTCCGGAGGATGTCTGGATGTCTGTAGGATGTCTGTAGGATATCTGTAGGATGTCTGTGACGCGCATAGCGCCTAAACCGTTCGGCCAATTTTCATGAAATTTGGCACAAAGTTAGTATGTAGCATGGGGGTGTGCACCTCGAAGCGATTTTTCGAACATTCGATGTGGTTCTTTTTTTATTCCAATTTTAAGAAAAAAAATATGATAAAATACGAAATTATCATAACGTGGAACTGTAACGTGGGTGCAAGCCAATTGGCGAGAAAATTCACCATACATTATTTGTAAATATACAGGCGAACCAAAAGACCTTTTAATTTTTCTATTACGGGCAAAGCCGTGCGGGTTCCACTAGCTAATAATAAAGCTGAAAGTCTCTCTGTCCGGAGGATGTCTGGATGTCTGGATGTCTGTAGGATATCTGTAGGATGTCTGTAGGATGTCTGTGACGCGCATAGCGCCTAGACCGTTCGGCCGATTTTCATGAAATTTGGCACAAAGTTAGTATGTAGCATGGGGGTGTGCACCTCGAAGTGATTTTTCGAAAATTCGATTTTGTTCTTTTTCTATTCCAATTTTAAGAACAAAAAAATATCATAAGATGAACGAGTCAATTACGAAATTATCATAACGTGGAACCGTAACATGGGCACAAGCCAATGGGCGAGATACGAAATGATCATAACGTGGAACCGTAACGTGGGCACTAGCCAATTGGCGAGAAAATTCACCACACATCATTTGTAAATATACAGGCGAACCAGAAGACCTTTTAATTTGCTATTACGGGCGAAGCCGTGCGGGTACCACTAGTTATTAGTAAAGATAAAGATAAAGAAATTGAAATATTTATTGTTGTTTATATATTTTTGAAAAAACATTTATTCCTTTTTTTATTTATTTTTTGGTAGCAGGGGAAAAAAACGAACGATTTTTTTTTTTTTGGTGTGACGTATTTATTTTAATGAGCATATTAATTTTAATTCTTTTTTTTTTCTTTTTGAAAGCGGTTGAAGATTTCTTTTAATGGAAAAAAAAATTTATTAGTTGCTTTGTTGAAAAGTGGCTTCTACTTTATTTGTTTGTTTATTTATTTTTTACACATCTAATTCTTTAGATGAGCGAGGCATAGTTTATTCCTAGAAAGCAGCCTTAAGTATTAAAAATTATGTTTGAAATAATTTGCGCTTTTAGCCAATTTTGAGAATATTGATAAGATACTAGAAAGTTGATATTGGCATACGGGAAAGTAGGCTCGTTTAGTTTTAGACGGAACTTCTTGTTTAATATCAGGAAAATGTTTGCAAGAGTAAGAAGGGAGAAGGATCCTTCAACTCTCTGACAATCTTAGCAATTTATACCCGTTTGATTTTTTTTTTTTCGCCATCGGCAATCAGCCATTTGAAGAAAAACAATCGGCCATCGGACATCGGGCATCTTTAAACAATCGGCCAACAATCGGCATCGGCCCATCGGCCAAAAAATGCCATCGGTCGAGCCCTGTCGGTATCGACAACTTTTTATCAACTTGACAAATTTAATTTCAAATTAATTTAGTAAAAATAAAAATGCTTAAAAATACCTGAAAAAAAATTATACTTACTCTATGTTAGGAACTTATTGAGAGAAAATAGGAACTCTCATCAACTTTGCTACACCTCTCAAAACCAAGCGCCAAATTTTCACGCACCAGTGTGAGAAGCAGCACCAGGAGCGTGACAAAAGGAGTTTCATCAAAGGTTATCTAAAATTTAACTTTTAGTAATAAAGAAAGAACTGTAACCTTAATCAAAAAGTATGTTTAATGCATGGCAAAACAAAATCTATGTAAAACCTCATTTAACGGACTCTCCCAAATAACGAACATCTCTTCGAGTCCCACTCCCTTTATATAGGTTTCTTCATATTATTCACTCTGAATAGCTAACTCTGTGAATAATAAACAGTTATTTTAACATTAAAAAAAAAAAAAAAGAATTGCTATGCTAAAATTCTAAACCAACAAATTAATTACAATTTTCACATAAAGTTCTATTGTTTGGTATATCTAATTATAAAATTAAAAAAAAAAGTATTTACCTAATTCTAGAAAAATGTGATCTAATTCGTCTAAGCCAGAAATTTAAGGCAACTTAAAATTTACTTACTCGATCAACATTAAAATTAAAAAAATGTATTCGCAACTCCAATAAACTATAGGGGGCGCTCCAGCCACTGTCTAATGTCGGATGAAAAAAGTAAAACAAACAAATGCCGTAACTTATAACTTGCTTAGTATTGTTGATCCCCGCAAGGTAGCGTATTCGAGCTCTGGAGTTGCGAATACTAATAATTCCGTTCCTTTAATTTCAAGTCAGGCTATAGGGTGATAACTTACTGAAAATACCACTCCCTTGCCTTCAATCTTAGAGTTGAACCGAACCATTGCTTCGGTCACTCGTCTGGTCAGTGATAATTTTATATCAGCTACCAGTTTGTTTGGCACTTTTGGCTTCTTTAAGAGGTTTTCCACCTCCAGCTTAGTCACTTCCTATGCCGGGCTGATGAGTGCTAATGAGCACGAAACTGCAGTTTTCGGCTGGAATGACTGAGTTGGAGGTGTATTTCATGTATTTCTGCCTTAGCCCGGGCTAAAGGGCGGTAACTTACTGAAAATTTAGCTTATAGTTCCTAGGGCTGTAAGTTTTTATGGTAAAAACTATACTCTACCGGTAGAAAAATCAGTGCGCGATACTTTCTTTTCTCGGACTGTACATTGATTTTTCATTAGAGTAGTTTTTTACCATTTCAGCACAGAGCCCTTGGTGCGGCTGATTAATCGTTCAACATCAGACTGCACCATCTCTATGTAGCTTTGGTTTCTTTAGATAGACTACAACACCTGGGATTTCATTTTAACGAAATTTTTATCGGTATTGTATCAAACTGATACTGGATGTATATATATATATATATATATATATATATATATATATATATATATATATATATATATATATATATATATATATATATATATATATATATATATATATACATCCCATATTAACTGAGGAGTAATTTATCAAAAGATAACATATCCACTTTTTGGAAAAACTCATTTTGTGACATTTTCTAAATCTTTCAGATGACCTTAATCGAATCACTTACTTTCAAGAAGTCCAAACGTTTCAAATTCTTCAGTGTAAAGTTTTACTTTTTGATCAAAAGGTAACAAATCCGTCCTCTACACATTTTATTTTTAACAGAAGGGGACATATCCTGAATGAATCTGTAGTTCGAAAAAATTTTAGTTCAGAAGATTACATGTCCAAAATCTTCAAATGTTAATCCACTAGTTTTGGGTTCAAGTACTTTGATAAGAGAATATGAGAAAGTGAAGTATTAATGGTTTTGGTAAAATTGAGGTTGTCAACATTTAGGTTTTCGTTCAAAAGGGTTTTCGTTCACATATCCAAAATTAAGATGGCGATATCTCCTTGTTTTTCTTTTCATGTAAACATTTCTCACTCTGTACTCTTGCTGTGCATTTGTGCTCAATTCTGTGTACAGAAAAAATGACAAAACTATTACGCTTTTATCCTAATTCGTTTTTTTCACCCCCTGAAAATTTTTGGAAAATGGATATGTTCCCTTTTGATAAATCAGTCCTCAATTGTGCTACATTTTTTTTTATTTTAAAAAACAGTGAAATACTTTAGAAAAAGTTGCAGAAAAAACTTATCGTAACTTTTCGTACGTTGCCGAAAACATTTAATTTGAAACACGTGTTAATTTCATACTTATGAAAAATTGTTGCAGCACGACACGACGCCTCTTTTACAAATGGAAACAGTTGTAAAGTTTTCGTTCTGAAAAGAAAGGCTCGCTTTATATACCTTTATGCTCTTGATAGAGGACTAATAAATTTTGGGGACCTTCAATTCTACAATCATGAATTTTGTTAAATTTCAGTTCGTTAACCATGGAACATGGAATCGTTTCGAAAAATATGAACAAAATACTCTATCAAGTAATCCTTGATGGCGAAATGTTTAATCTATCAAAAATATTCAATATTTTTATCGTTTAGGAACAGTGATTTCTCTGCTAATCGTTCTGAATCTTTCAATTTAGAAGCACACAGTAACAATGGTTCTAGTTAACTCCAGTAAGTAACATTCATTTCTTTTGCCAAATAGCATTAGATCCAGCTTTGTCTCCATTTCAAAATAAATCAAAAGAAGAGAGGTTGGATTCCTCAGACGCACATCTTGTGGACGTCATCCATACAAACGGGGGCACTGAATATGGTATGTTACTTTTCATGATGACTTCTTTTTAAAAGCTTTTACTTGTTCTTACTCTGTCCTTTTAATTTGAGTGGTTGGGTGGGGCAAGTTTTCTAATCGTTGCAAGAACGATTACACCTCGATTCTTGTCTATTTCAGTCTGATGAATCCATAACAAGGACAAAACTGCAGTCTCTTGATGGCATAACCGGGCTATCGGTATATTGCATAGGTATACATTTCTAATCTAGCAGTTTTCAATAAGCAACACCAAGATTTTTTTCTTTCTTTCTAAGGAGGTTGCTGTATTAGAGTTTTTTTTGCCTTATGCAGACTTAGTACGAGCAATCTTAGTATGACCATATGGCATCCAACCTTTCATATGCACCATTAAGGAGCGGTTGTCAATGTTTTGACGTCCAGTCGAACACCAGATGGCGGCACCTGTGCTCTCTTCGATGCGAAACTGAACTGGGGAATTTAATTTTGCACAGGATATTCGAAGCCAAACTAATACCCAAGAGATCTTTTAAAAACCGCATAATCATACGACATGGGCATTGTCGATTTTCTGCATCTCGAAAATCGACTGACTGGCCACTTGTGTCAGAACCCGGGACTAAAGACGCACGAGGTCAGCGCAACTTCTTACCACCACGCCACATAGCGGACGCCAATATTTTTTTTAAACACGCATTTTTTCAATAATGCTTTTTAAATATAATTGTTGACAAATTTTCTGATTCTATTAACTGGTAGTCACTGCTTGTCGTCCTTATCGCCGTCAAAGGAAAAATGGAAGAATTATTGTTCATTATTGCAATATTTGCGCTAATTACAGCTTTTTATTTGAGCTTATGTCAAGGATCTCACCGACTTATGATATTACAAAAAATTTCAAACTTTGCCTACATAACAAATTGTGTTAACCAGTATTTTGGGTTCAACTATAAAAATTCGAAATCGTCAAGCAAAATTCGCTGAATAAAGTAAGTTTTGGGCAGGTCACAGTGACCTCTCGTAACCTCCCATCAGGGCTCCTGGAAAAGGAGCTGATTCGCTTTTGATATCAACCACTGAAAAAAGGGTTGCGCAATCGTATTTTTTCTCCTTTTATTTGAACTAAAGACAAGAATCGCAGCAACTTGGCAACGATAATACTACAAAATTTGAACTTAAGACAAAACATGTCAGCAGATCTTGCCTACTATGTTGCCCTAATAGGCAAATTTGAGTTGTCGTTGCAAGAATACATAAAACCGAAAGCATAGAAGAAAGTTTTATAATGAGGCTGAACATGATGGTTTCTTTCTAATTACCATTTGTATCATATTCATTAAAAGTCAAACACAATTTTCTTCGAAATTAAATGAAATTATATGATTTGTAGACTTAGCTTCGTAAAGTACTTATGATTATTTTTTATTTAATAGAAAATTAATATGAATTTTTAAGGAAAAGTGCTCGGCGACATCAACCCTCTGGGCCATGCAGATTTTTACCCAAACGGTGGAACGAAGCAAGAAAGTTGCAGAGGACTCATTGTAAAGTCTTACTTGTCTTTAGATTTTCTTTATGGTAAGTTAATTACTTAAAAAATTCTACTGAAATTTCTGTATTGAAAACCTGAATTTTTTTATGAAAGAAAGATCCTGCCTTTTCCATCATTTTAACTGTTACGCAGTGAATTGTTCCTTGACGAATCTCAAAGAACAATAAATCTGAAGACTGAAAATAGTTCTGAGAAAGGTAGCTATAGACAAAGTTGTACTTTGAACTAAACTTAAACACTTAATTTTCTTGAGGAATTCATTGTTGAGCAATCAAAAATGCTTATTGATCTCACTTCACCCGGTAAACGTCTTTTAAACCATTGTCTTCGTGATTACGATAAAGGCAAATCACGTAAAAATTAACAAATGTAAAAACAAATTTCTATGCTGTTTTGTTGGGATTGATAGAGAGTTACAAAACAAATAAGGTATCAAAAAATTCAGAACTTTTCAAAAAACTCAGTTGTCTGTATAGGACTGTAATTGACAATTATGTTAATTAAATTGCTAATTAAATGAGCAATTAATATTCTTTCGCAAATTTGGGAATGATAACGTATTTGCGCATCTAAAACGTCGATATCAATCAAATCAGCAGATTTTTTTTGCGTAAGTCGCACTTGAACTTCTGAGATAGCTGGGAGTAAAGTTACAAATGGTTTAACATGAATTCTAAAGGCTATCCTCAATCAATATCATTAACTGTTTCTCTTCTTCTTTGATTTTTTATATTGAATTTTATCTTCTGTGCGAACCAATTAGTAATGAAAGAACAAAAAATTCCATCTCGATCATTTGCTGTTCATTCCTTCGGGAAAAAGAATAAAGCACTTCGAATTTCCTTTATTTTTGGTTGCCAAAAAGTAATTTAAATAAAAAATTTCCAATACGGCCCTTGGGACATATGAATCAACTTCGCTGAAAGTAAACATAATAATACAACTTGCAAACAATGTTTACCCTTTTACCAAAAAACGATTCATATGTGACACGCGAATAGGTAGAAAAATAACGCCTCGGATTTTTTTCCCCCGTTGCAAAAAAAGAAAAAAAAAAAAAAAGAGGTCCGCCTAGTTAAATAATTTTTATGAAAAGTAAAATCATTTGCTGTTCATTCCTTCGGGTAAAGAATATAGCACTTCGAATTTCCTTTATTTTTGGTTGCCAAAAAGTAATTTAAATAAAAAATTTCCAATTTTAACAATCATTATTTCACAATAAAAACTTTGCGCTTTAAATTCCCTTCATTTTATTCATTCATCTGACTTGCGTCAATATTAAGTCTACGAGAAATGGTATTTTGATTTTTATAAATAACTTTACTATTTCTCAAAAACAAAAACTAAGAGTATATTCAGAGTTTGCTCAATTTTCTGGTACTAAAAAATGATTTTTAGACAGATTTTGTTCCTTAGTCAAGAAAGAAGGTTCTTTTTGTACATGCTCTTCTTCCAACAAAGTTTGTTTGATAAACCCGCCTTTAAGCTCGAGATCTATGTTTCTATATTTGCCAAAAAATTCCCCGTATGCGCTAATGTTATTTATTTATTTATTTATTTATTTGAACTGTTAAAAATTGAGCGGAAAATTGTTCAAATCAAAAAATTAACTCTGTGAATTACTGTCCGACCATCACGAGAAAAGTCACCGCCAAAATGTCTGCGCCTGTCTACTGCTATAGTAACAAGGCGCGTCTCATTTTTCCAAGGGAAGCTTAACATGTTCGGAAAACCGCGACGACTGCACAAATGAAAGCAGACGAGTGGCGAAATGGCGCCATAAAACCTTCCTGCTAATAATAACCCTTGCAAAACTTGATGTACTGTTTGACCACGGATTGTATGTAATTTGGCAATCGGCCAAGTAAAGACGATTCCATCTGAATGAATCTGGCAGGGGAGAAGGGAAAATAGCGATGGGATATTGATTCACGCGTTTTTTAATGTCACTAGTGTTTTATTCATTTATTGCATTCTCTAAAACAAAATAAGGGTAAACATAAATAGTTACTATGGAAACAGCAAAAATAAAATAAAATGTTTTCATTTCGTTCGGGAATGTAAAAGCAAAGTGGTAAGCTGAAAAAACTATGTTGTGAATAAATAAATATAAAAATTCGTTCAAATCGAAGGCTTCAAAGATAAGATAAATATAAATAAATGCCGGATGTTTTTTCATCCGTATGCTCATTTCTTTTGCATTGAAAAAGACGTTCTTTGTAACGCCAAAACACGTGTCTGCAGTAATCTGCAAGTTGTTCTTTTGACGTTATCTTACTTTATTTCTTCAAGGGTTATTACGGGAGGACAGACAGGCAGACCAGATTGTCAGATAATTTGTCAGAAGCGAGTTCAAGTTTATACTGTTTTTTTTCCCTATTTATTTTTAAAGTTTCGCAATACTCTTCATCTCATCTAAGATTTTAATTGCACAATTTAATATTTTTGTAGCCACGATATCCTTAGTGCCAAGGATATGCAGTCATATGCAAGCAGTGCAATACTACAAAGCAAGCATAAATCCTAAGAGCTGTGAGTTCGTTGGAGTTCAATGTCCAGACTACGAGAGCTTCTCATCAGGAAGGTGCACGGCCTGCCATAAAGACTTTGAAAATTGTGCAGTTATGGGTATGAACCATGAAGACTACTACAGCAAGAGGAATATTACGAACTCAAAGCTGCCCCGAAAGTTTTATCTCAACACTGCAATGCGATATCCTTACTGTGGTGAGTTATTCTGACCTTGTTTATAATAACTCGATTACGTGAATCAAAAAAAGAAGTATAACTTTGGTCAATTTTTTATTCAGCCCTTTCCGACGCGAGTCATTAAAATTTTTGAAATCTAACGAAACGAGTATGTTGTGGCCATCACGACACTTTCTTCTATAGTTTTCTTTTTTTTTCTGATCCCTCCCCATGCTTGACGAGGAAGCAATATTTCCAACAAAAACAATATTGCACATGCAAAAACTTGACGACCATCCCAATGTCTGAATTATTCGGAACTCCAGCGCTCGAATACGCTACCTTGCGGTGATTTACAAAACTGCAAATGAAACTAAAACATTGCCACGTTGCGTTCCACGTGTGTCTGTTGACGTAAACACAGGCAGTTTGTTCTGAGTATTTATTAACGCAATCGATGTGTCTTAGTTTGCTTTCAGCTACAGAAACTAATTCGTCCCTTAGTAGTATTCTCGAGCTTCTCAAAATAATGTTAGTTTTCATTATTTCCTTAATAATTGGTGAAAGCGAAAATTCTGGATTAACAAACTTGGATAACGTTATACAAGGTAAAAATTTTTATTGTTTTGTATGAATTTGTAAGAATATGGGTTTTTTTTAATCTTAAATTAATTAAACTTACCATATTTTACAGCAGCATTTAGTTGGAATGGACAGTATGCAAAATATTTTCTTGAATATATTATCGTAGAACAAAATGAATAACCGAGAAAGAATTTACTTTATTCCTTTTATTCTCACCTGAAAGGTTTCGCCAAATTTGTTTAGGGTTATAGTTTTAGTATAGTGCGAGCAAAGTAGCCTTGGCGAGATTTCGCGTTTTTAGTTAAACCATTTTTAATTTTTATCATGAGTGGAATAAAATGGTAGTAAGATTACAGAATTCGATAAGTGAAAAGAAATAATGGTCAATCAACTGAAAAGAAAACTACCACCATATATCCGTGAGAATTTTGTTGATGATTTGCATAACATGACACAATTAAATCGTAACTCAGAAATTAGAAAAATCAAACAGAAAATTTTTAAATTAACCGATTCGGGAATTCGAGAGAAATAACTCAGCTATAAATGGAAAACAATAAGCGCTAGCCAAGCAAGGCAAAAAAGCATCATCTTCTTTCGATAACAATTTGTAATGTCATATTGAATTTTCTAGCATTAATTGTTATTCTTGTCAGGCCACAATTATTATTTAGTTTTATCAAGAATTGATAAATACCGAATTCAACATCGTGGAAATAGCTACTTAGAACTACGAACTACGTAGTTTGCATTAATCTTTGACGTTTAGTAATGCTTCTTGAATTCTCACTTCTTTCTACGTGGGCCAGAATATCCACAAGACTTTGAAAATTAATTTAAAAAGAATAAAGCGAAAAAATCATACTTACGAACAAAAATCACAACACTTTTAGCATTTTCTTCGTTACCATGTGCGTTTGTTTTAGTTTTTAAGTCCGCCATTAGACAGTGACTTCAGTGCCCCCCATAGTTCGTTGGAGTTGCGAATTGCAAAAGCAAAGCAAAGAGCGAAAATTGAAAGTTATTTTAAAAGCCTTGCTTGAATTAATTACAAATATTTTATTTGTTAACAAACATAAGATGGCAACAGTTAAAATTTTTAAATCATTGAGATAATATTTCCGATCATTTCCATACAATTAAAATCACGAGAAATACGCAGACGACAATCTGTTACGATTTGTCTTTCTTATTGTTGCATTAATAAAGCTATCTTTATTCGCAAAAAAAAAAAATAATAATAATAATTTGAATTTTGACATCTTGAATTCAAATTATGTTTTTCGTAATCACGAGTGTGTGTATTAGGCGTGTGTGTTTGTGTGTGGGGGGTATGTGTGTTTGTGTGTAAGGGTATGTGTATGTGTGTAGGCATGTGTGTTTGTGTCTGTGTGCTGGCATAAATGTGTGGGTAGTTGTGTATATGAATGTGTGTGCGTGTGTGTATGGGGGGGGGGGTATGTGTATGTAGGCATATGTGTTTGTGTCTGTGTGCAGGCATGAATGTGTGGGTAGTTGTGTGTATGTGTTTGTGTGTGTGTGTGAGCGTGCGTGTGTGTGAGTGTGTAGTTGTGTATGTATGCGCGTGTGTAGGACATGGATGCAACCTGGAGACGGCTTTCGCTATAGGAGCAGCATCGTGAGGACCCGGTCGACGGTGATGGTGCGGAAGGTGGCGGTGGGAAAATAAAATGATAGGACATCAAAACAGTCAAGTGAGAACAATAAGCAATCGTGATTGCTCAAAAAAAAAAAAAAAAAATCAACACCTCTTGGAGCGATTGGCGTCAAAATTGAACCAAAGCCTGTTTACATATGGATTCACATATATTCCAAATTTCAACCAGAACGTAGCATTACTTCTTGAGATAGGGCACTCACAATGGAAAAAAAGAACGGGCGACTGCGCTACCCCCTTTTTAGCTGTTGACACCAAAATAAAATCAGCTCTTCTACCCATTAAGGGCTACTTGCCATAAATTTTTCTTTCATTCCGTTCATTATTTCTTGAGATACAGCAGTCACAATTGACGACAAAACGTTCTATAGCTCAATCCCAGTTTGAGTTATTGACACCAAAATTGAATCAGCACCTGTTCTTGTTAGGAGCAACATATGGACCAAATTTTGTTTGATTCCGCCAGTTACTTCCTGAGGAATAGCAAGCACGCGTAACTGAGAAAACGTCCTATTGCTCCACCCCCCTTGGAGGCATTCGCGCCAAAACCCAATGGGCACAAGTTCACATAGAGGCACATATGTGTACCAAATTTCGTTCGATTTCAGCCGGTAGTTTTTGCTGTAGAGCGGCCACAAAAAGCTGGTCACACACAGACGTGACAGACAGACATTTTCCAAAAATAGTCGAAATGGACTCAGCACACCTCAAAACGTTCGAATCCTTCGAAATTCGAAAATTTGCACGAATCCAATACTTTCTTCTATGTATTAGATATAAAAGAAAGTAAAAAGCACTATGAGTGAGTGTAATTGATCATTTAGACGCAGGTTTTGCGGTCAACATTTTTTCCCCCTTTCTTTTAATTCTTTTTCGCAGTGTTTGGTGTCCCCATTTGTTGGCACAGCACAAACATGTTTATTCGTTCAAAAATGAGTTTCAATCTTTTGCAAAAATATGATTGAACAACTAAGGAAAAATTAAGAATGTTTTAAAACCAGTTAAAAAATTTTAAATGTTACGAAAAGTCCTATTTTTGGGTTCATTAAAAAAACTACTAGGGGAGAGGAGGGAGGATTGGGACACTTTTCACATAAATGATTCTTATTCATAATTCTCTCTTATACATAAATGCAAAAATTCACACAATAAACTTGCATACTATAACTACATTTTAAAAATATACACAATGTTTAAACAGTTTATTATTTTCCCACTTGACTAATTACAAATTTCAAGAACTTTGTCCCATTCCTCCCTCCTGATGGGTGGGAGGAGTGGGACACATTTGAAAATTACAGAAAAATGTCATAATTAGAAAGGTCCACATTGAAAGAAAAACAAGACTGTGCTCTACTAGTCCCACCAACCAATTGTGGTGGCAGTAATTTCATGATAATATCTGTTTTATCTATAATGCTACATTCATCCTGTTGAGGAAAATTAAAATTTCCTTTCAGGTCCTTTCTCATAAATTTTTGCATTGTAGCTTTCAGTATCAGAAATGCTCTCCACCCTTGCAACATAGTAAACAATTGACCGTTTGGTAAAGAATTTGACAAGCACAAATTCATTTTCTCCTATGTTAGATTTGTCTTCCATCCAGTCAATCTCTTGTGCTGTTTCCACGTCATCATGCATATGAGGATAAAATATTTCTTCATCTGAAGTGTCGTGTAAAGAAATTGACCCTTCACTATCACTGGATTCATCTTTAAACTCAAATGTTTTTTTAACTTTTAGTTTTTTTTTTTTTTTTTGCATACAGGTTTTAGTTGATGCTTTTTTTTTCTAGTCTGGCAGCTTCTGCTTCTTCAATTTCTATCTTCTCTGGGGTATCTGTCAATATCTTTGTTCGCGCGTCCTTTCTTCTTTCCTTTATTTTTCTTCAGAGGATTCCTGGGTTCTGCTTTGGGAAATGGCCGTATGTCTGCAGGACTAAGCGACAAAATATGAGATGAGGATGGCATGCTAACAACGATATTAACAGGATTGTCAGGTGGGTTAGATGGTGAAGGAAGACAACTACTGTTATTATCATTATTTACCGGCAAGGGATGGTCTGTAACATACGATTTCAAAAACTCTTCATCTCCAAACGGCTCGCTGTTAAATGGATATATTCCAGGTTTTTTAAACTCGGAAGTAATATTTTTTAGTGTGAATGATGCCTGGTAGGAAATCCCAACAAGCTTTGCTGTGTGGTAGAGGTTAATAGTTTTTCCCGGATTGTTTATCAACCAATCATTGCAAGCTGCATTATACCGGCTTTTAAATGAGGAATATACCGATATATCTAGTGGTTGAAGCCTATGACTGCAATGAGCGGAAACGTTAACAAAAAACACCATTGTCTCTTTCCTTGTTGATTATTTCAACTGTAACATGGCTGTCATGGTTGTCCAGTGTTAACAAAATTGGATTATCTTTTGAACTGTTGGTTTGGTGAATTATATGGCCCAGTGCCTTATGTTATTATTAAGGGGGGTTTGCGATTTGCTTATTTCTGCTGACAAGGGGGAGGAGAGGTCAAAAATTGATAAAAACATGCTTACGTAATATTTGAACAGCCCCTTTACAGAAGGGACATATTTATGGGGCATGTCCCATTCCTCCCTCTACACATTGCTTCTAAAAAATAACTTGTCACATAAACCATGCTGGTTTTAGACTTAATTAAATTGCAGATAAGCATACATTATATACTTAAAATTACAATGATAATATATTATGTTAGTTTTACAAATTACATAAATAAAGAAATAAAACTAAAAATAGATTAGAAACTTAGTTTGGAAGTGATAAATTTAACTTTTTCCAACAATTAACTGAAACTTCCTGCTGGATAAACTGCAAGTATGAAACAAAAAGAAGCTATAAACAGGCCCTCTAGTGGTCAAACTGACAATAAGATAAAGTGATTTATTTTCCCATAATTTTAGCTGTCCCACTCCTCCCACTGTCCCATTCCTATCTCCTCTCCCCTATGTTGTAGGGCTCGACCGATGGCACTTTTTGGCCGATGGGCCGATGCCGATTGTTCAAAGATGGCCGATGGCCGATTTCCGATTGTTTTCCTCCAAATGGCCGATTGCCGATGGCCGATGGCGGATGCCGTTGGCCGATGGCACAAAAAAAAAAAAAAAAATCTAACGGAAATAAATTGATAAGATTGTCAGGGATTTAACGGATCATTTATTCATTTCACTTTACTTCCATTCTACGAATAAGGACCACTGAGAAGAGATAAAATGGAGGGAGTGAAGGCTTTCATTCATGAAACCCAGACCCCCAGTCACGTGAAGTATTTAAAGCAAATCATTCGAAGAAATCAGGTTTCATTCACTTGTTTCACGCAAAACGTGCCAACCATTCGTCGTTGGTGAGTCACGTGACTTGGGATCCTTGGGTCAGCTTTTGCTAAGCCAGTGATTGGAATTGCTACCTCCATTTATATTCCTGCTCTGAGATAAGGAATTGTAATCAAAAAAAAAAAAAAAATCAAATGTCTACCTAATTTCTATTTTACGATCACTCAGTTTAAACTTCACAATTTTTTTCGGCACATCTGGACACGCATATGTACCCAAGAACATATAGATTACCAAAATATCCATTTGAACATCTCCTCAGTTAATTATCGCAAGTTCTCTTGTGATGTCTTCATACACGCAAACGTGCGTCACTCAGAAACGTTATGAAATAGTAAGTTGAAAACTCATACGTACGTAGTATGATCTAAAAGTTCGAGGACAAGCAGTATAAAGCCTTACCCTGAATAGTTCACATTACCGAAGCACATTTATCTACAAAATAATCACCTTGAAAGACTATGCACTTCTGCCAATAGCTTTAAGAAGCACTCCTGGCAGCCATTTTTCGCAACCTCCTGTAAGGCCTCTTGCGCTGCTACTTTAACTTCATCGTGGGGAAAAAGGCAACTTGCATGTTGAGGATGCACGGTTTGATTGATCAATGCTCTGATATGACAAACAAATAACATAACGTTTCGTCGGATTTAGCTTCGCGTGACTCTAACCTGTTCCCAGCGAAAAAAACCTTTGTATGCACGCCGCTTTCTTCCGTCAGGAGAACATAAAGCTGCATCATAGTAGGTTGCGAAAAAGGTTTCCAGGAGTGTTTCCAAAAGTTATATGAACACTGGCAGAAGTACATAGTCCCTCAAGGTGACCCTTTGAAGGTGGCTGTGCTTCGGTAATGTGAACTATTCTAGGTAAAATTTTATACAGCTTTTCCCCGAAATTTTGGATCGTACTACATACAATCTATATAGAATGTAGTTATGCTTCTGTTTTTTTTTTTTTTTTTTTTTTTTGACTGTTGTATAATGGTAAAGAAAGAACAACAGCCAAAAAAAAAAAAAAAAAAGGAAAAAAGGAAGAATAACAAAGACACTGTTTAATAACCAACTGATTTGTTTTTTTTTAAATTGAACATATAACTAAGATTTCAGTAATAATAATGTATGAATTATGTACATTATACATAGTTAAAAAAAACTTTAAATTATGTTGTCTATTCATTCAAAAAAAAATTTAAGAAAAAAATATGAAACAGTCAACAAATTACGCAATTAAAGTGGAAAGATTGCACGGAGACATTTTTTAGTCATGAAATCAAACGATAAAGGTAAGAAATAAATTACAATATTAAATCATAATAGGAATATTTTTGTACTTATTTAAAATTTATGAATAGAAAAATTTGCATTTTTCATGAAAGCTATTCGCAACTCCAACGAACTATAGGGGGCACTGAAGTCACTGTCTAATGGCGGACTTAAAAACTAAAACAAACGCACATGGTAACGAAGAAAATGCTAAAAGTGTTGTGATTTTTGTTCGTACGTATGATTTTTTCGCTTTATTCTTTTTAAATTAATTTTCAAAGTCTTGTGGATATTCTGGCCCACGTAGAAAGAAATGAGAATTCAAGAAGCATTACTAAACGTCAAAGATTAATGCAAACTACGTAGTTCGTAGTTCTAAGCAGCTATTTCCACGATGTTGAATTCGATATTTATCAATTCTTGATAAAACTAAATAATAATTGTGGCCTGACAAGAATAACAATTAATGCTAGAAAATTCAATATGACATTACAAATTGTTATCGAAAGAAGATGATACTTTTTTGCCTTGCTTGGCTAGCGCTTATTGTTTTCCATTTGTGGCTGAGTTATTTCTCTCGAATTCCCGAATCGGTTAATTTAAAAATTTTCTGTTTGATTTTTCTAATTTCTGAGTTACGATTTAATTGTGTCATGTTATGCAAATCATCAACAAAATTCTCACGGATATATGGTGGTAGTTTTCTTTTCAGTTGATTGACCATTATTTCTTTTCACTTATCGAATTCTGTAATCTTACTACCATTTTATTCCACTCATGATAAAAATTAAAAATGGTTTAACTAAAAACGCGAAATCTCGCCAAGGCTACTTTGCTCGCACTATACTAAAACTATAACCCTAAACAAATTTGGCGAAACCTTTCAGCTGAGAATAAAAGGAATAAAGTAAATTCTTTCTCGGTTATTCATTTTGTTCTACGATAATATATTCAAGAAAATATTTTGCATACTGTCCATTCCAACTAAATGCTGCTGTAAAATATGGTAAGTTTAATTAATTTAAGGTTAAAAAAACCCATATTCTTACAAATTCATACAAAACAATAAATTTTTTTACCTTGTATAACGTTATCCAAGTTTGTTAATCCAGAATTTTCGCTTTCACCAATTATTAAGGAAATAATGAAAACTAACATTATTTTGAGAAGCTCGAGAATACAACTAAGGGACGAGTTAATTTCTGTAGCTGAAAGCAAACTAAGACACATCGATTGCGTTAATAAATACTCAGAACAAACTGCCTGTGTTTACGTCAACATACACATGTGGAACGCAACGTGGCAAAGTTTTAGTTTCATTTGCAGTTTTGTAAATCACCTCAAGGTAGCGCATTCGAGCGCTGGAGTTCCGAATAACAGTGATATAATTTTTTCTGAAAAAAGAAATAGCCATGAAAAGAGTGAGGTTCTTAAAACGCAGCTACAATAAACAAACTCGATATTTACTCCAAGTTAATAATAACTGAATACATATACTACTTGATCTGATGTTCGCACACATAATATTGAACAATTTGATTGTTTAAAATCTTTTATGAAGCACTACAAACAAGTTCAAATTAAATTTTACAATTTAACAATAATTTGCTGAAATTTAAAAAAATTGCATAATAGAAAATCCTTGAAACTTTTCTATAGCACATTATTAAAAATATGATGAAAACGAAAATAACTTGTTCATTGATTTTATAAAAATACATGAAAATAGTTAATTACAATAGAAACTAGTATGTTGTGGCCATCACGAAACTTTCTTCTCTCTCTATATATATATTTTTTTTTCTGATCCCTCCCCATGCTTGACGAGGAAGCAATATTCCCAACAAAATCAAAATTACACATGCAAATACTTGGCGACCATCCCAATGTCTGAATTACTGCAAAAGCAAAGCAAAGAGCTAAAATTGAAAGTTATTTTAAAAGTCTTGCTTGAATTAATTACAAATATTTTATTTGTTAACAAACATAAGATGGCAACAGTTAAAAATTTTAAATCATTGAGATAATATTTCCGATCATTTCCATACAATTAAAATCACGAGAAATACGCAGACGATAATCTATTACGATTTATCTTTCTTATTGTTGCATTAATAAAGCTATTTTTATTCGCTAAAAAATAATGATAATAAAAATAAATCAGCACCTCTTGGAGCGATTGGCTCCAAAATTGAACCAAAGCCTGTTTACATATGGATTCACATATATTCCAAATTTCAACCAGAACGTAGAATTACTTCTTGAGATAGGGCACTCACAATGGAAAAAAAGAACGGGCGATTGCGCTACCCCCTTTTTAGCTGTTGACACCAAAATAAAATCAGCTTTTATACCCACTAAGGGCTACTTGCCGATAAATTTTTCTTTCATTCTGTTCATTATTTCTTGAGATACAGCAGTCACAATTGACGACAAAAACGTTCTATAGCTCAACCCCCGTTTGAGTTATTGACACCAAAATTGAATCAGCATCTGTTCCTGTTGATGGCAACATATGGACCAAATTTTGTTTGATTCCGCCAGTTACTTCCTGAGGAATAGCAAACACGCGTAACTCAAAAAACGTCCCATTGCTCCACCCCCCCCCCCTTGGAGGAATTCGCGCCAAAAACCAATGGGCACAAGTTCACATAGGTGCACATATGTGTACCAAATTTCGTTCGATTTCATGCGGTAGTTTTTGCTGTAGAGCGGCCACAAAAAACTGGTCACACACGCACATACAGACAGACAGACATTTTCCAAAAATAGTCGAAATGAACTCAGCACACCTCAAAACGTTCGAATCCGTCAAAATTCGAAATTCGAAAATTCGCACGAATCCAATACTTTCTTCTATATATTAGATATAGAAGAAAGTAAAAAGAAAGAAAGAAAGAAAAGAAAATTGTGCTGCTTCCATCCATGATTGTTAGAGAGAACAAAGTACTACCCCTGTAGCTTTTTTTTGGGGGGAGGGGGGGGGGGTTAAAAAATCCGAAATTGTTGTCCTTTTCTGTGTCTACCGGAGAGGAGCAATTTTCAGAGGCTGATCAGCAACTGCTCAAAATACCTATCAAAGATTTCAAATATGTTAGATCATTGTTTCATTGTATGAACTTTATGAAGAATATGGACTCTACGTCCACGTGCAATTAGATACTGAACATTTCTAGAAACAATATATATATATATATATATATATATATATATATATATATATATATATATATATATATATATATATATATATATATATATATATATATATATATATATATATATATATATATATATATATATATATATATATATATATATCAGCAAGCGGCGTATCTTCTGAGATACGTGTAAGAGATTTAGCATTAAAAAAAAAAAGAAACTGTACATATATTTTTAATGAAAATCATCGAAATTTAATTGCACTATTTTGTGATATTTTGGAGAGCGTAGGTTTGGGGGGCCTTCTCCCAGATATTTTTTCGAAATTCAAGTCTTCAAGTTTTTCTAACCTAAAAGTCGTAAAGAACGTGATTTTATACAATCTTAGATGATGTTAAATCAAGAGAAATTCGAGTGCACAACCCTGGTAATTTTCCGAAATTGAAGTCCTAAGTGAAAGGATAAGGCTCTGTTTTGTCCTTGATAAATGTTTATAAAATGAAGTTCCAAAAAATGCAGTTATAAATAATTTGCAGTTATATTTCAGTTCCTTTTCTTTTCAGATAATAGTGCTGTCAAGTTTGAAACAGCAGAAAGCCAAGATGTTTTAGACTGAAAACTTTGGCTTGTACATTTTTCCTATTGTAAATAAATTCATTTTTTTAAGTTATACTTATAGTGTTTATTTACAGAAAAGTCAACACAACTCTAGTTGGGACTAACCTAGCCTAGCAGCATCATAACGCTGTGATTGGGATCTGCGTAGCCTTTACAATGCTGCCAGGTTAGGCTTGTCTCCAGTAGCGTACGAGGGGTTGGCAGAAGTGTCTCTCGGCAGGGGCGCAGCAGCCAGGCGGGCGGCATTTCGACTGGTTAAAAAAAAAAAGAGAGAAAACTTTTTTAAATTTTTTTTAAAAAATTGATCGCATAAGTAGAAAAAGGGTTTTTGGATAAAAATTAAAACAAAACTCGCAAGAAAAAGAGCTATAGAGGAAAATGAAACAATACTTATTTCTCAAAAAAACAAACGAAAAAGTGAATATAACCCTTGGCGTGAAATTCTGTTCTGATTCATTGAGTTAGCTAAAGACAACACACAATTTGTGTAACAGGGATTGGTGGGAGAGGGCGTTCTATGCCGGATGATTCCATTCAGGGGGGGGGGGGGAGCAACATATTTAGTCGTGTGTAGTTTGAAGTTAAGTATTTATTCTCATCATAATAAATAATGTCAGCATAAAATATTTTATTTGAGCAAAATATTGGGAGGCCTTAATTAGCGAATATATAGTACTTTTATTTTGCCTGTATGCAAATGGTCGAAGTTTTTAGTCAATTTCAGATTAGCAGTGCTTTTTGTATTTGCTTTGCTTTCCTAACTGCAATAAAAAATTTTAAATGCATTGATTTTTATTCAAAAAAATTTTAAGGCTTCTTCCTTTTTTTTAGTAAATGTTAATTATATTTATTGCAAATTCTCCTTATGGTTTGAAACAAATTTTGTTGAAAGTTAAAGCTGTTTTGAAAAAAATCTATCAATAAATCAATACATTGCTATAAATGGAACTGAAAAATGTTGGCGTCATTGAAAACAATTCAAGAAAAGGCAATATGAATATTAAAGTTGCTATACTGTCTCCCAGTTTGTTGAATCAATTAATCATATGTTCCCCGAAAAATTCTTTTGAAGAGGTCACAGTGACCTCCTGTGACTTCCCTTCGGGGTGACCTTGGCGAGGGGGGGCGGCGAAATTTCTTAAGTTCACCAGGGGTACCAGACCCCGTAAGTACGCTATTACTTGTCTTAAGTATAGTGATGGATTATAATATCTTGTTGCATAGCAC
>NW_026557787.1:0-63382 GCF_026930045.1 Uloborus diversus
TACTCGTTCACGTTATGTTAATTTGCTCGTTCACGTTATGTTAATTTCCTCGGTAAAATTTTCTTAAAATTGGAATAAAAAAAAGAAAAAATCAATTTTGAAAAAATTCGCTTCAAGGTGCTAACCTCCTATGCTACGAACTAATTTTGTGACAAATTTCTTGAAAATCGGACGAACGGTGTATGTGCTATGCGCATAACAGACATCCAGAGAGACTGATCCAGAGACAGATTTTCAGCTTTATTATTAATAAAGATCTTTCACTTCTTCCTATGTACTCTGTAATGATTTAACATTTTTTTTAAAAAGTTTAGTTGGAATAACAATAATTCCATTAATACATATGTATTGCTATAGTATGAGCTTTAAATCCAATAAATACGTGATGTTTTATTTTTAATCCTTTACTTTTTCCTATGTAATGATTTAACATTTTTTTTTTTCAGCTTAGTTGGAACAACAATAATTCAGTTAATACATATGCATTGCTATAGCATGAGCTTTAAATCCAATGACTAACTTTAAAATGATTACAAAAGTCAAAAATTTATGCAATTCCTCCGCCGTAACAAAACTTCAAAGAGAAAAGTGAAAATGCGCAGTTGAGAAAAATTTAATTTTCTTTCTGATTACTTTCTGAAAAACACGGCGAAATGAAAACGTAGAAATAACACTTTAAGAAATAAATTCAAAAGGCAAAGTTTAAGGTACCTACTTCGAATTTGTAAAATGAAACTTCTGAAACTTTTCCATCACAGTTCGTTGAAATAAACAACTGCTTCAAAGATGAAACAACGAAAAAACAAATTAGAAAGAACGAAGACGCTTTTTTCCCCCTTTCCTTTCTACTCCCACTTTCTTCAAAAGATTTAATGTTTCTTCTTTAAAAGGCAAAGCAAACGTCAACTCTTTTATTTTTTGTTCCTTGCAGAACATTGTTTTATAGAAAAACTGCTTAATGATTAAAACAGTTCTTCTAGTAATGATTTTTTTTCAACTTAATCATGTGTTGATTCATGTACGAACACGATTTTGAAAATGGATTCGATAAATAAAGCGTGCGTAATTTTTTTCTTAAGAAAGCGTTTTTCTGTCAAATCAATATGCGTCGTAAGGATCTTTAACCTTCAAAATTTTCGATTTTCTGGAAAAAATGTGTGTCATGCATAGTTTAATTCTGAACAATTTGATACCTTATTTATTACCATACGCCAAAAACTTTTCAAGTTATCGTAAAAATACGTATACTTTCCCCATAGAGATTTATTTTAACAGCAGCTGTTTAAGCCTCTTTTTCTCATGTGATGATTTCTTCAGTTTTCTCGCTTTGTGCGCATGATATCTCAGAAAGCTTCTTATATATTTCCGAAAAAATTTTCATGCACCGTTTGTCTGGTATATTTTTTATGATCTGAACCCAAATTTCAACAAAAAAATGAAAGTTAATATTTACAAAAAATATATATATTTGCCCAAAATTTTGGAAATCTTCGATATTAACTTATGAAATTTCAAATAAATATATAAATAATTAAAAAAATAAATAAATTTAGGTTCAGGCCATAAATATAAACCAGATAAACATACATTAAAAGTTTTACGGAAATATATAAGAAACATTCTGAGATATCATGCGCGCAAAAACGAGAAAGCCGAAGAAACCGGCACCTGAGAAAAAGAGGCTTAAACAGCTGCTGTTAAAATAAATCTCTGTGGGGAATGTTTTCGCATTTTTACGATACCTCGAAAAAAATTTGGCGTATGGTAATAAGTAAGGTATCAAATTGTTCAGAAATAAACTATGCATAACATATATTTTTTCCAGAAAATCGAAAGTTTTAAAGATTAAAAGTCCTTAGACCCCTTAAGAATGCAAACGCAAAATACATTTTTTTAATAAAGTGAACATCTTACCCAACTTATATTACTAAAACGTGTTAGATGCTTTGCAATAAATTACTTAATTTATTTAAATAAATAACTTTAAGTACCAAAAGCATCTTTCACCATCTTCCAAGGTCTTATGCAATCTTTTAGCCAGAATCCGCGTTGATAATTATTTTGTTACGATTATTTATAACTAGAAATTCGCCCGTAAAGGTATGTCAGATGAAAATTGCTTCTACATTTGAACGAAGCAATTTCCTGTTTAGAGATATTTTGATCGTTGAAATTGTAACCCTAAACTCCAGTGGATAGCGTACATAGTTGATCATTTTTACTTCCTTTTACAAAAAATGAAGTATTGTATTCGCGAAATAATTTTCACTCAAAATCGGCCTTAATTTCTATTTTGCTCACCTCCGAATGAATGTTGAGTTTATTTTTCAACCCGACCACACGTGGATATATGCGTAGGAACGTACAGACACCCGAAATATCCATTTTGACGATCCCCGAGTTAATTACAACGAGTTTTTCGCGTGACGTCTGTATGTACGTATGTATGTGCGTATGTGTGTATGTGTCTATGTATGTCGCATAACTAAAGAACGGAATGTCCTAGAAATTGAAATTTCGTACTTAGACTCCTAGTGGGATCTTGTTGTGCTAGTTTGTGTTAGTGGGATCCTTCCTTTTTTGTTGCAGTCGGATACCTCAAAGGGGTCTTTTGCCCCTTTTTGGGGGAAATCATTGTTAATTTCAATGTAAACTCAAGTGGTGTTAAATTGGCGGGACACTTGGCGATATATAGCCAGTTTTTTTTGGTCACTAAGTTTTATCGCCAAACTTGGCGATAAATTTGGTGATTTTTTTTTTTTAAATCTGGTTTTAATTTGGCCACTGTTGGTGATATTTAGAGAGTAAACTATTGAATCACATTAAAACTACCAATAATGAGAAAATAACATTAAATGGAAGTAAAACGAAGTCATGTGATGCACACATCAGCTCGTTTCGTTTCGTCATTTCTCTGAAATGACAGTCTTACCAGTAAAACAGTTAAGATACCAGATCGAGTTCAGCCTTGTCACAATAAAACCTTTTCATGCATGTTAAACATTAACAAAACATATTATCAAATTATCATGCCGTGACGCGAGTTTTATTGTTGAAACACGCGGGGTTACTCGATCATCGGCTATTATATATAAGAGGATAATAACCGTAACTATCATAAAATATAATATAAATGTCCTAAAAAGTTTTATCTTGCAGTGTCGAGGTCCACCCTACCTTCATCTTTCGAGCGACTAGTGCTTGTGGCACTTTAAGCTCGGCGGTATTATGACTCAACTCAAGAAGCAAAAAGTCTCTAATTAATTTTGTTAAAGTCCGTAGTGACCTGATCAGTAACGCGTCGGACTCGTAACTGAAGGGTCCCGAGTTCGATGCCTACCGGTCGAAGATCCCTCGTGCTCGAAAACGGGGACTGGAGTACGTTAAATATGTCGTAGTCTCAAAAACCTCCAAATGAATCAAAACCTCTGGGGGTGCTGGATCGGCTATTGCTTTACTCTGGTCTTGATCAAAAACGCAGGGCTGTTTCTGTGCCCGAGCCGTTTAAACCACAAAGAGTGGCAGGTACGGGGATCCTTGGAGTGTAACATTTTTTTTTAAACATGATTACCAGTTTAAGTTTGACTACTAGTTTTTAACACGGTCACTTCCATACCTCATATCCGGATTCAATGTTTTTATGGGGCAATCAGCCCGAAATACTGCATTTGTTAATGGTTAACTTCCAGGGCCGACGGGAGGACATATCAGCCAAGTCGAAAATTAAGCACCCTTTTTTAGGGGCCCGGCTTGAAACTCGAGAAGTAATAATTTGACAAGTTTTATGTGGAGAGGAGGGGACAGCGACCAAACTCACTAGGGACCCCCCCCCCCCTTGACTCTTGGTAATCCTGTTAACTTCCGCTATTCACGTAAGATAACATATGTTGCGAAAATCTACATAAATGTCAAATATTGCAAAGAGTTTGACTCAGTCTAGTAAAAAAAATTAAGAGTGAATAAATAGTTGAGCTTTGCTCACTATTTACTCGTAACTACAGAATGTAGACAATTGCCTTTGTGCCGAATGCAGACTTGAACGAAAGTAAAAATTAAGGCACAAATTTACCATCAAAACATTAATAACTTAAATACTTTTCGACAAAATTATATTAAAGCATGCATATACTCATTGACAAATCGAAAAGGTTTTTCTCCCAACTAAACTTGCCATGAATAGTCTTTATAAATGCTTTTAACGGCTCTATCAGCATATTTCTTCCTTTGTAAAACGATTACAATCCACAAAGTTTAGTCAAACGAGTTGTCAGGCTTGAATTTTAAATAACAATTATCGTGAAAAAAAATGGTATTCGAAAGACATTACATTTGTTGTTTTCTAAACACAAAATGCCAAAGTTTAGAACTGAAAGTACATTTCGTTGCATTCTAAATGAACGATTCATTTGACATTTCAGTGCATGCAGATCTCTACTTCAGTTAGAAGAATAGCTGAGCAATTAAATTTTTCTTTGTACGAAATCTACACGAACCACAGTTGTTGGTGCTGAACATAACGCGAAACATAACGAACAAGAAAAACTATAGTTTCTAAAAGTTGTTTCGAAACTTTGCTTCAAATCTTCTCGGCATAATTTCATAGCAAAGAATAGTCTCTGAAAATGGACTTGAAAATTTTTATAAGGTCAAAGCATCAAATTTGCATACGAGAAAAGTGCTTTCGCGATAGAAATACAAGTTTCCGAGTTCAAATCACGAGCACAAAGAAAAAAAACTTACTTCGGAATAAAACCGGAACTGAGAGGCATTGTTAAAATGTTTTACCACAAACGAAACAGTAAAATATTTCTGTATATTTCCAAAAGACGGCAAACAAAGTAATATATTTGCCCTATGTTTTTATTAATACTGCATAATCAATGTGAAAGAAAATTGATTCCGTATTCGTTCCGTTCAATTAAGTATTTGTGACTAAATTTTCGAAACTTAATCAACGCATTGTGCTTTAGGGAACGTTTAAATCACAAGTTCCCAAACTTTTTTCATTCCATGGACTACTTCCCGGGTTTTCTTTTTTTCTTTTTTCTTTTTTTTTTTTTTTTTTGGATCCTCTACCCCAGGGTTAGTTCAAAAATTAGTAAGGCCGTTTGATTTGCATGCAATACGAGCTTTTCAAAACGGAGGGAATCAGATACTTTTACTCTAGGTATTCTAAAATTTTTAGATAAAAGAAAAATGTATAGAAATGTCTCAGGACAAATTAAAAATTTAACTGACAGTGAAAGTTTACATTAAGAGTTTTTGAATTATCTTAATTTTTTTATAATCAACTTTAAGCACATTTTTTTAAGAATGACAAAAGATAGTTTTACGGTTTATTGTAGAATGGAGAAATAAAAGAAAAAAAAACAACGAAACTTTTTATCCACTTTTATTAATATTAAAATAAAACGGCAAACAATGCTGATAATATTTTTGCATTAAATAGAATCCAAAAAATGTTTTTAATGGCAAGGATGAAATTGATGTTTTCCATTTTTATATTTGTGAAGGCTTAACAGGTCACATTGCCTGCATAATCTGTTTATGTTAAAGTTAAATGATTTGGCGTTGAAAAGTTAGAATCTATTTATCATAATTTTAAGTATACATACTTGTTTAGCAATTAATGGCTTATTTTAAATGATTAATAATATTGCCCATAAAAAATAATATTTTATTTTCAATCAAAAAATCCTAAACTTTTTTTTCATTTTCCATGTGTTTTCGAAATGTCTCTCTGTCTCCGTAAAATGACCACAACCACCAACACAATAAGTATGCACAGTCTATTGCTTAAGCACTTGATAGAAAATATTTTGCATGCAACCTCGCTAAAATAATTTACAAGAATTCTTTCATGTATTTTGTTTAACATACTTTAACATTATACATATTGCTTAGATATACGCTATTAACTAAAATTCGAACGAAATTCGATGTCTTATTCAAAATAACAAAAGTACCGTACGGTTTGGACCAAAAAAATAAGTATTTACTATTTTTATTTATTATTTTGAAGAAGTATATATACACAAACTTTTCTATGAAGATACATGTATTGAATGAATGACAATTTAGATAAAATTTTCTCTTGCAAAAAGAGCAATGGAGAAAGAGCGAGTTGCATGCATTATAATCGGATTTAACATTTGTCAGAAACATTGCACCTCAACTCTTCTTTAATTGGATTTCGTAGGAAAGCCATGCCGAAGTATAGCTTGGATCATGTTCCTGTGACTGGTGTCGTATTTTCCTTTTGTAATCGGATTCAGTGTTTGAGAAGTTGAAAATTCTCTTTTAAACTGAGTTAAAAGAAATACATACGTAAATTATTCAAACACAATTAGAAAGACTCAATGTATATTGTGTGTATTTTTCCAATCCATAACATACGAAAAACAATGAATGTAAAACAAAAACAAAAGTTAAGGTTTAGAATTACATTTCAAACTTTATTGATAAAACATATCCGGTATAAATCTCTTACTATTGACTATGCATAACATCATCATTATCAACTTATATGAGTCTACTGTTAATGTTGTCGAATATTATTATTACGATCATTTAACAATACAATTTATCAGAAGGTTGTATTAGATTAAAAACGTAAGGCTGCAGAAATAAAAACACATAAAAACATTTCTTTACATTATGAAATGACAAAAAAATGGTATTTTCATTAATCTAAAATATTCATGAAATTAGAAGTTAAAGTTTTTTTTTCTTTGCTTCTCGTAACTGATAAAAGCATAAACGTCTGCAAGACGTACTGTACAAAACCTTACTCAATGGAATCAGTGAGTGCCTCCACTGCTCTAGAGTAACTTAATTGATATAACTGGTGTAAAGTTACACCTCGCTTGTGGAAGGTTACACCATGGTGATTTTATTATAGCGTAACGTTTCAACACATTTTTATGTAAGGTGACACCAGAATTTTCTGTATGCTTACAGAAAAATTGCTTGAAAGTTTACACATTACCAAAAATTACGCTTTCATCAGACTTTCTTAAGCGATTTAACAAGTTCCTGCTTTTCAACAACCAATATACACCAATTATTTTAATATACAATATTTATTTATTTTAACATACAAATGAGACATTTTTTTACTACACTGAGGGAGGGAATGACCCGAGTCAGGTTTGAACCCAGAATGCAAATCTCACAGACTCACACAGAGAGAGCTTTACGGCTCGGCTACCAAGGTCGGTGCACGTCCAATCAGAGTTGCAAATTTCACAGTCTCTCACAGAGAGAGCTTCACGGCTCGGCTACCAAGGTCAGTGTACGTCCAATAGGAGTTGCAAATCTCACAGACTCTCACAGAGAGAGCTTTACGGCTCGGCAACCAAGGTCAGTGTACGTCCAATAGGAGTTGCAAATCTCACAGACTCACACAGAGAGAGCTTTACCGCTCGGCTACCAAGGTCAGTGTACGTCCAATCAGAGTTGCAAATCTCACAGACTCACACAGAGAGAACTTTACCGCTCGGCTACCAAGGTCGGTGTACGTCCAATCAGAGTTGCAAATCTCACAGACTCACACAGAGAGAGCTTTACCGCTCGGCTACCAAGGTCGGTGTACGTCCAATCAGAGTTGCAAATTTCACAGACTCGCACAGAGAGAGCTTTACGGGTCGGCTACCAAGGTCGGTGTACGTCCAATCACAGTTTTCTTGCTCTGTGCCGATTCTGATCCTTCCGCATGCGCTTTGAATTCTATTGAAACCATAGTGTAAGGTTCCTCCAACAGTCAACAATGATGCTATACACTTCAAAATTCGTGTAACGTTACACCTATTAATACTCTGGTAACCTTACACATATTTTTTTTACAGTGCGTCGATGCATTGGTTAAGGCAACGGAAGATTTTCCTATCTGCTACATCCATTACCAGAATAAAACAGCAAATGATTTCAGATTATTCCAATTTTACTTGTTTTTAAAATTGCTTTCCGTTTTGGTAATATGAATCTGGTAATCAACGACAGTGTTGTCTCTTCCTTGGTTTTATCTTGTCTCAACCGAGTATCTAATGAGTAAAAAATCGACTAATAATTGTCCTTATTTTTATTTATTAACTCTGGCCAACTCTTTTGATATAAGTGCACATGTACGACAAAACAGAACCTCTTTTTAAAAAAATCAAGAATGTTCAAAACACATATATTAGTTCCTTACACCGTTTTTGCATGCATATGTACGTTTCCTATTTCCCAAAAAATAATTGTCTAAACTCCCCTAGTGCTGTCTAAAATACATAGAAAGGGTGACCGAAAGCGGGTGGGTTTTCGAAGAACTCTCGAAAATTGTAGTTTTCGGATTTCTAAAGCAACAATTTCGCTTTTATTTCCTAGCAGGGTTCTTGAACTTCAAAATAAAAAGTTACTTTGGTACTATCTCAAAGTCAATATTTATTTATTATCAATATAAATATTTCAAAAACCCGCTTTGCCCTACCAGGAAGCCCAAAGCGGGTAAGCTTAACTAATTGGTTTGGTACATTTGCCAATCAAATATGAAGTTATAAATGATTAAAATAGTTGATTAGCCACCGGCCCATTTTACAAAAATATATAAAACAGTTGTACTTATCCAATTTAAAGTCAGTACATTTGTTTATACAACAAAAAGAAATAACTGATTAAATTAATATACTAATTAATTCCCATCATAAAAAATAAACTTTTAAAGTTATACTTTTCCCATTGAAAATGAAAATCTAAGTCAGCGCACAGGTCAAGAAATTATAAATAAGCATAAGATTAAATACTATTGCCGCTTTGCCCAAAGGTACGTTTTCTATTTCAATAATTATAACCTTAAATTTAAAAAAGAAACAAACGAAATGGCTATCGTAGTTTGTAGGTGGATAGTGTCAGAATAACGTAATATTAATGACAACCAAACAAAAAAGCTGGTCTTCGACTAATCACACGTTACAAAAGTTCTTTTTTCCAAAATGTATCATTTTTAAAAATTTTAAGCCTGGTTGCACCATGCCGCTTCACTGCTGCTTCGCCAGGACTGATTAGAACTCGGGGGTGTTCATGTAAACACGACATACGTACGCATTGCCACTTACGCACCATGGGGGGGGGCATACGAAGGCCTACCCACTTTGGGTGACCTACCCGCTTTGGGCCACCCTCCCTCCCCTATTTAATTTTACAATTGAATGTTTTTTTTTTTTTTCATAAATACAATACTTCCATGACTTCGTACAAGGAAGCAAAAAATGACTAGCATATCATGAACGCACGTGTACATTTACAGCAAAAAAATAAAGGCCTTTAAGTTACTATATTTATCCGTTATATTTTTTTGAGAAAAAAAATATATGAAGAAAATATATTTGTGTATATTTCCACAGAAAAAAATGTAATTTTTGGTTTTGTTAAAGCTACTATAATGTAATGAAACTGATCAAAAGCAAATAATTCTACTCTTTACTTTATAAATCTTAAGAGCTGCAGACAAAATCTTCTTGAGAGCAAAACTTCAAAGATTCCTTCCTTCCTTGAGTAAAGAAATTCGAGGATCGGTTGATACTACAACTTCAACTTTTCCAATAAAAAGCACGTTTTTCTTTCCTTTTTTTCCTCCGAGATATTTTCATTCAATGTATTTCATTTCATGATATTGACTTGATTTTCTTTTCTTTCTGTATCAGCATGTTCTTTGATGAAATCCGAAATCCTTGGATTTCGTCCAGAAAGGTAATAATTCGTAATAATTCATTTTTGAAGCCTTTAATATTATTTATTTCTTAGAATTTAATCTAAGGACGCAATTCCTCATATTTCTGCGGTAAGAAAAATGTTTAGTTTTGTTTAAGAGAATCATATTTTTCCATGAACGAATACTAGAAAAAAGTGGCAGTAGACGAAGTGGCTTACAGAAGCTCCGATATAGTTGAATAACATGAGCTTACAAAATTGTGATGTTGATATTTTTGAATGGATAATTTTAACTGCATTAACTGAATCGATCTGCTGTTTCAATACACTTTCAGCATTGTAAACCAATATCGTTCAATAAAAGCATAAACTATTAAAAAATCCTATTTAACTGTAAAAATTTATAGCAGAATGAACGAGAGTGAAAAAACGCAGAAGGAGAACAGCAGGTTCGATTTCAGGACCTTCGGATTGGCAGGCGGCTTTGTTGTCCACCATACGAGTTCGGATACATCGTGTGAGGGGAGCTACGGTTTTATCTGCTTCGCACTGTAAGTCAAGTGATGTATCAATTGGGACTTTTCTTCAATCGTTTCTTTTCTTTTTTTTCCTAACAGTTTACGGTGAATTTTTTTCTGTAATGTAAACATTCCATTTTACAGTAATATTTACCATAAAAGTTTCATTAATTTTTATCAGTGTAACTCTACATGAAATACACCAACCGCATCATTTATTCCAGCCAAGTGCTGAAAAAGCACCAAACTGTAGTAAAGGGTGTCCCAAAATTAACGCAAGATTTGAATTTGCTACAATTTTTGCTGTGAATTGTTGGCAGCCACGGAAAAAGAATAATTTGACAGCTGGGAGTTTAGGGTTAGTAAAAATGGAGTGCTATGCTATTATACAGCCAGCGAAACAATTCAATCACTGCATAAGGAATTTTCTGTTCGTGTACTCTCTCGTTTCGGTGATATGAATTGTACAATAGATCGTGTGATTTTACATCATTAGACTTCTCCCTATGGGGTTATTTGAAGTCAAACATCTACGCCAGCAATCCCACTACCACCTGCGCATTACCTAATTGCGATATCGAGCGCCAATAACAGTAAACTGCTTGACCCGCCCAAACTTCCATTATTTTTCAAATAATTGTTCGATAATGAAAACGCATTATAGAATAGAAAACGCTCCATTTGTAATAACCCTAGACCTCAGCTGCCAAATTGTTCTTTTTTCAAGATTGCCCACAATTTATTGCAAAAATGGCGGCAAATTCAAATCTTGCGTTAATTTTGGGACACCCTTTACTAGCTGGAATGACTGAGCTGGTGGTGTATTTCATGTAATTCAGCCTTAACGCTGGCTATAAGGCAGTAACTACTCGGCCAAATTTTAATCAGATACACTGTTAAAACTACAGGTTGCGTTTGGCACCTTTCAGTGGTGAAACGCTTGTTCACCAGCGACACCCGATAGAGAGGCCGAAATTGCACCCTTAGCAAGGGTGAAAAACTGGCTCCCTTCACCCAACGTGCACCGTAGGTGAAAGATGGTACTCTAGGTGAGAAAAATGGCACCTTTATTGCTTCCTAGAGAGATCCCCCCCCCCCGTGTTGTTTGCGTTTTTTAATACAATGTGTTTTATTTATTTTGATTTATATATACGAAGGCATTTGATCACATTTCAACTTTCGAACATAGTTTAGAAATGTTGATGACTTTAATTTGTCTGTTCGTGCACTAACTTTCTTATATTTACACTTGGATTCCTCAGTAATGAATATGTTGTTGACAACATTTACTGCATGATCCGTACTGAAAATGAATAGGGAAGGTAGTTATCAATCATTTGTCGGAACAACCAGAAATATTAGGTAACATTAGATTAGAATCATGGGAAAATAAAAGCGTTCATAAACGATTAAAATTTTAATCGAGCGTAACATATCAATACTTAGTATAAGATTTGATATTTGAGTATCCTTATGCGTACAAGATAAATACTGATTTAAAAGCCCTTCTTTCCAATGTCAAGTTTTCCGTCAGATTAAAAATAAAAACGAGTAGATAACTACATTCGCTTCATGCAATAACGCCTAAGAAAGATACGTTAACCAAAACACGATGTGAAACTCATGAGTCAAACGCTGAGTGAGAAATATTTCTTTTCAAGCGGTTTTTTTTTTTTTTTCCCCGCCTTTGCTGCTTTGTTCGTTTCCACTACGTAGTTATTTCATTTGAGAAGAAATAGATATTGGTATATTGGCTGCTCACGTCGATGCATTTTTATTCCGGAATTAGCAATTCAATTATCAGCTGATTTAAGCGTTTTTATTTTTAATGTTGTTGTTGTTCAAGATAGTACTGATAGATAGTTTTAGGTAACAGATTTGCAGGATATAAATAGCAAGATATTAAATATTTAATAAGGTAAACGGAACAATAAGCAGTTGTCAACATACTTTAAATATGTTCGAAAGCTCTAAGTGCTACAATATGATCAAATGCCTTTACTTACGCGATATTTCGAAGATTAATCCACGAAATTTTCAGTTATGTGCTTCATTCAATGTGAAAGCAAATTTCGTTGCAACTTCCTTCGTTCGCCATTCAAACTGAAGTTGTCGTTGGACGATTAGTCACAGCGCATGCGCAATGAGTCGCTCTCCTATTGAATCACTTTTGTTAACGTCGTTCACCCACTGAGGAACCAAAAGCACCTTGACGACACTTCCTAGCCTCCGTTTCACCCCGCGGCACTGTTTTTTCACCCTAGGATGAAATTCTTTACACCTGTGGCACTCCTGGTTTTAACAGTGTACTCGGCCAATGCCGAGTAGTTGTAAAAAATTGAATATTGTTCAAAGCAGATTTTACAATTAATAAAAAAGTGAAAGCATATAATATACTGAAATCATTTACAATTCAAATTTAAAAGACAAATTCAAGTTTTGAGAATAATGAAGTTTGTTATGCTTCAATGGAGCAAATCTTATAATTTAATGCCCCAAAGTTGATGAAACTTATTTATTAAAAATGGGGCAAAAAAAAAGTAAGTACAGAAAATATGAAATTTTATATTATTAAATGGATTTTTGAAGCATAAAAAAAACCTTTTTCTTAAAAAATAAAACAACGTTAAAAGCACAAATGTGCAGGAACACTGCAGACACGCGTTTTGGCATTACAAGAAATACTTTTTTCAATGCACAAAATGTGAGCTTATGGATTTAATGACATCGGACAAAAGTCGAATTTTTTTATATTTATTAGCTCGCATTTTATGCACTGAAAAAGATGTTCCTTGTAGTGCAGAAACACGTGTCTGCAGTGCTCCTGCACATTTGTGCTTTTAACGTTGTTCCATTTGCTTTTAAAAATTATTCACGTTTAGCGGACTAGAAGTATAGATTGATATAATTTGTTTTAATTCCAACTTGAGTAATCCTACTTTTTATGTATTTTGTTTATTTTTAGTTTAAAAAATGACTTTTTTTGTAAAATTATTGACACACAAACAAAATCTTTTCAAGAATTTCGTAATTAAATTTCGGCTGGAATTTTGCTTTAAAAACCATAATTTGGACACGTAGGTCTATACTACTATTCCAATGAGTTCAAAATTCGTCATGTGCGTCTCGTGGTTCTTCTTAAAACATAATTGGAACTCGGTACTCGGTCGGGTAGTGAAAGGTCGCGTACTTGGTACTCGGCTATTCGGCCAAAGTGCTACTCGATACGTCTTTAATTTCAACCACTAATCATTCGGTCAACAGTCGAACGCGCAAACCGATTTCGCTTCAGAGGCTTCGCTACAGAAGATTTATTAAACGTTTTTAATATAAACAAAGCTCTGCGCATGCATGTCGAAGACATCAAGTGGAACGTTTTTTTATAATGTTTTTCACCAATTCACTCCATACAGCTTTCGATAAAAAGCACAGCTTTAAACATTCGCTTTCCGTGTCATTAGACTTTTTATTGCCCCCCAACTCGTTCATAACTAAAACCAGCATATTTATAGCAAGTTTCGTACTAAAAGTAACTAACTTATTCAATTTTAGTACAATTCAGAATTTTACTGAACTAAAAATATTTTACATTTTTGTTTTTTAGTAGAGCTTAAAAATGAAGTTATTTTCTATTTTTCTCTTTATGTGTGCATGTGAAAAACGGAATATAAATGATCGTGTATATGAACATAATGCAAATTTAAAAACAAGAAGTTCTGTCTAGAACTAGATGAGCCTAACTTCCCGTATACCCATACTACTTTCTAGTACCTGATCAATATGCTCAAAAATAGCTAAAATCGCAAATTTTTTTCAAACATATTTTTAAAATACTTTAAGCTGATTTCTAGGAATAAAATATTCCCCACTCATCTAAAAAAAATTTTATGCGTAAAAAAAAAAAAAAAAAGAGTAGCAACTTTTAAACAAAGCAGCCAATACATTTTTTTCCATTAAAAAAAAACTTTAACAGCTTTTAAAACGAGAAAATAATAATTAAAATTAATCAGCTCATTAAAATAAATACATCATATAAAAAAAAATCGTTTCTTTTACCCTGTTGCCAAAAAACATTTTTTTAAATGAATTAATGCACTTACCAAAAAAAAAAACAATAAAATGTCAACTTAAAGAAATAATTTTCTTTGTCAAAAAAAAAAAAAAATCGTCTGCGCATATCTTTATGTAGAAACATAAATGACTTCGAGTTTATTCGCCAAAAACTGAGTACCTAAATTGAAACTTTAGCGTAAAAATAAAAACAATTCATATCAACAATAATTATTTCACAGTTAAAACCATAGCTGCGGAGTCGGAGTCAATCTCATTTTGAGATAAAGGAGTCGGAGTAAATATGTAAGAATCGGAGTCAGTCATTTGTCCACCGTGTATAAATTTTTGCCAAAACTGCGAAGTCAGAGTCAAAGTCGGGGAGTCGGAGTCCGATTAATTGTCGGCACAGGAATCGGAGTCGGAGTCAAGTGCCCCTAAATTCTCGGAGTCGAAGTCTGGAGTTTGGCGTCAAGAGTTATTTCCAATAAAATTTGTTTGAAGTAAATCCGCCTTCAAGTACGGAATCTACATTGACTTTCAGTTTCCCCGTAGGCACTATTGTTAAGGGGTTTGAACTGTTCAAAATTGAACGGAAAATTGTTCAAATCAAAAAGATAGTTTATACACAAGTTTTTCATCAAAATCTTTTTCCTACAAAGCTTGTTTGAAGCAAATTCGCCTCACAGTTCGGAATTGCCTTGAATTTCCCCGTAGGCTCTAATGTTAAGTTTTTTTGAACTGTTCAAAATTGAACAAAAAATAGTTCAAATCAAAAAGTGAAATATGGGAATGAGGTGTCCTCGCCGAGATCGTTCGAACAAAAAAAAGTTTGTTCGAATCGGACTATTCATTCAAAAGTTATTAGGGGGGGGGACAGACAGACAAACCGACAGACAGACCGACAGACAGACAGACCGACAGACATTTTTCCCCATCTCAATACCCTACTTTCCAATTTTTAATTTTTCAATATTTATTTAATTATTTTATTCATTTTTGACTTTTTTTTTGTTTTTCACGATTTTTTTAAGATGCATTAAGCCTTCTTTCATGCTTTTTTCTTCTTTTTCTGACTTTTACTGGGAAAGTAGGCTAAAAAAAAGAATCGACTTCATGCAGAATGCTTTGTTGGGTGAAAAACTATTTCATTTTTTTTTAAATAATAATTTGTGTTTTGTATTCTAAATTCTTGTTTAAGAAAATTAAAAGCATCAGTAAACATGGCAATACGTAATTGAAAGCCAGTAACCAACCTTTAATGGCATGCTACATTTAATGCAAATAATTTATCGTGTATTTCTCTTTCCTAAATTTATACACCAATAAGTTAAGTTTCCAAGTATTCAGTTTGGCGAACATTCAAAGAGGTTGTTTAAAATATTCATTTGTTAGAAAAAGAGATGTAGTTTGTCGAGTCCGATAAGAAATTTAACATTTTCTTGTAAATGAAGTCAACTACAACGGAACACCTAAGGGCAATTGACATTTAGGAAAATTTTAAACCATATTTGATAAGTACTATCTTTAGTTTTTCCCTTAATCCCTAATTTTTAAGCTTGGAATTACTACGGACTTAAGAAGCCCGGTGATGGTCACGTGGTTCCATGTTTTTCAGCAGAAAGCTGAATCAATTTAGGTCTGAAGGAAGTACATAGCAATATTTTATTATTAATATTAGCCTGCGTGCCCGGCGTTGCACGGGCTACTTAAAAAATGAAAGAGCTGTTCAATTGATGTTTTTGTATTATTCTGACATCAGTTTCTAAAGCGCTAAGGAGTAAATAATTACGCGTAATGCAAGGTTTGCAAAACACCAGTAGAGCATATTTTTGGCAAAAACCTCTTTAACGTTAATCATATTTATCAATAATACAAGTTATGAGTATTTTCAATTAGCACAAAAGATGAAAATATATGCATTATCAACTATAATCTCTGGTCACTTTAAACTGAATTAAATCTGATGGACTATATCTGAAATATTTATGTACAATTACGATCATCTTTTTACATAAAATGACACACACATTTGGATTGATTATGTGAAACTAAAGCACCAAGACTAAATAAATACCAATAAGCATTAATTAAATACCAAGTCATCAGATTCCAAGATAGCTTTAGTTAAAATCCTTAAAAACAATTTTTTTGTTCAACTCTGTTTCACTTAAAGAAATCCAAACAATCTTAATTTAACATGTTCTTTTAACGACACAAACTGTATTTCAAAAATAGAAACAGGAAAGAAAAAGAAAGTTATTGCAATTCGAAAACTCACCCATGTGACGGGAAAAAGTCCAACAAAATAAACATAATTAGTCGCACATTCTAAATGTATCAAAATATGAGGCCGGTGAATGATAAACTTACACTACAATCAATAAACATAGCTAAAGAAACAACTTTTACATGAGGAAAAGAGTTAAGAACGTTGAATGTAAAAAATAAAAAAAGGGCAGACGATAAAATAAAGGCTATATCCGAATAGAGCAACCAATTTTAAACTAATTTGAAATGAAATTCTGGATGGAAACGTTGTTTTAAGATTTGGACAGCAGCCAAAAAAAATCTCTTTTAAAACAATTATTAGAATTTTATTTGCTCATACGCAAAATGGCAACAGGAAAGAAATAAAAATTCCTGAATAACGTTATGCTAATTAACGTTTTAATTAATATCTCCGCTAATTAAAGTCGTACAATTATGAGATCGGTCCTATTGTTTTCTTTGGAAAACTTCGAATTGATCGGTATCTCGTTCGACTCTCGATTCGCAGCGGTTCTCGAGGAGATCGATCTTCAGACAGACAGACAGACAGACGGACGCGAACAGATTTTAATATTATAGTGGATTAGAGTTGTACATGCATTTCACAGTAAGAGAGAGTGCGCGCTGGTACTTGTTAATTTTAGAACTTGAGGGGGAAAAAAAGCAAATTTAACTTTTTATATATTTTTTCCTATAAAATTTCTCTGCTTAAATGTGTTATATCATGTAGTTTTTTTTTTTCAGATTATTAAAATTTAGTTAAAACTGAATTTTTGATCAAAGTTTGCATAAAAAATGTTACAAGCTTTTTAATAATCGATATTTGTTGTGTCGCGTTAACATTTTAAAATTCCAAAGACCCATTAAAATTTCTATTTAAGTAACCTCTTAATTTAGTATGTTTAGAACGAATTATTCAACTGAAAAGACACTAAAAGTGGTATGAATATCCCAAACACAATCACGTATTTTGAACTACAAGTAAATACCCGACAATCTTGGAACAGTCAAGGTATGGGAAATATGTGTCAAACACGTGTTAACTTAGGCAGTAAGAAACTGGCCGAAAATGAAATGATGTATGATTAAGGTGAAAAAACAACGTAAATAAAGCACAAATATTCGAGAAAACACAGCCTATAGCTATTTCAAGGCTACAATGGAGCCTCTTCATCAGTGCAAAAAGCTCACCAACACAACCAGAAGTTGCGACAGAACTGGCAAAAAACCAGGTGGACACCGGTATTTATACCAAAGAGGGCCAACCAATAAGAATACAGGGACATGACATCAAACAACCAATCAGCGAACAGCATGTAACTCCGGGCCCAAAGAAAGGCAAGAGACAACCAATCAGAAGTCAGGAGACTAAAATCAGAAGTCATGAGCCTTGCTTTGAGCCCGGAGTGTACATGCTGTTCGCTGATTGATTGTTTGATGTCATGTTCCTGTATTCTTATTGGTTGGCCCTCTTTGGTATAAATACCGGTGTCCACCTGGTTTTTGTCCTGTCTCTCGCAACTTCTGGTTTTGTTGGTGAGCTTTTTGCACTGATGAAGAGGCTCCATTGTAGCCTTGAAATAGCTATATGCTGTATTTTCTCGAATAGAAGTGCTTTACTTACGTTGTTTTTTTACCTTAATCATATTGTAGCGCAAAGCTTATATGATAATTTTTCATTTAAATGATGTATCAATAAACTTGAGGATGGAATGTCAAACATAATTTCATGCTAAATGCGTAAAAACAGCAAACAACAATAACAGATAGTTCATTACCTTCTCGAAACACTAATGTTAAACCGTAAGAGAAGTAATAGAAGTACTGTCGAGTCCGCTTATTGGAATAAAGGTTAAAAGAATATTCCGCTTAGTACAATACATTTTCAATGTACCAAACCAATGTAATGTGTTATTTTGATTCCGTTGATGGAATATCCCGCTAATTAGAAAAATGTTTCGTGGCAAAATGGCCATTCCATTAAACGGGTTCGATTGTATCAAAATTATGATAATAAGTATTGACTTTTACCAACTGAAATTCGCGTAAGCGGTTTAACTGCATTTTTGGACATTAAAGATTTTGGATTTTTTTAATGTGTATAAGAATGCATTTAAATATAAGACGGTGTGGGAAAACTTGTAAATTTAAACCATGTTAGAGGATGATTGGCCATTTTAGCAAATTCTCCTGAAACAATACCTAACATAAATAATTTAATGCATCTGCAGGAATCTTTACTAATAATAAAGCTGAAAGTCTCTCTGTCAGGATCTCTGTGACGTGCATAGCGCCTAGACAGTTCGGCCGATTTTCATGAAATTTGGCACAGAATTAGTTTGTAGCATGGGGGTGTGCACCTTGAAGCTATTTTTCGAATTTTCGATTTCGTTCTTTTTCTATTCCAATTGTAAGAACATTTTCCCGAGCAAAATTTTTATAAGATTGACGAGTAAATTACCAAGTTATCATAACGTGGAACCATAACATGGGCAAGTCAATTGGCGAGAAATTCACCATACATTATTTGTAAATATACAGGCGAACCAAAAGACCTTTTAATTTTCTACTACGGGCAAAGCCGTGCGGGTGCCACTAGTAGAGAAATAAAGTACGATATATCTCACTTCAGCACCGTTGCCAAACCGCAAAAGCCTAATAAAAATATCAAAAGTTGTAATTAGTATCGATTTCTAACGCTTCTGAAATTTTCTCATTTCAAAGGAAAAAAAATAATTTATTAGTGTCAAAGAAAAATTTATTCAAAATGCAACATATTCTCAATAAAACTTTTGCTAATCAAGTTTCGTGACGGACATATTTTAAACAACTTAGGTGTTGACAGGAAAGAAAACATCTCATTAACATAGCATGACCAGACTGTCATCCAAAGATTCTGTAAGGAATTGATTTCTAAATAAAAAAGTGTAATGGTGTATTAGAAGTTTTATTTTAGCAGTAAATACGTCTTCTTACTCAATTTTTACTATCATATTTAATTAAGATTAATGGAGTTCAAAAATTGAGCTTGAAAGAGAATATAGTTTTTATCTATAAAATTATTATACTCTATTAGTTGTGTTGACGATGTGCCTAAATATATTTATTGGTTTACCACCTAATGGGGTTGATTCCAGTCTAGTCAAAATTACTACTTTTAGTCACTGAAGTTGATAGAATGAGCAAAAAATAGCATGGAGCTAGAAAAATCGTTTATTTTCAAAACGTTTATTATTTTTTTTTTTAATTTCTGACTTTTCAAACAAACCGTGGTCTTTATGACGTCACAAGTGATGAAATTTGGAGCGCATTCCACTCGCACGCTGAATGTTTGCGCTTGCTGTCTACCATTTGCAGATTATGATAGTTCAGAAGCGAATTAAATATTTCGCTCTGCGGGAATGGCATCATTGAATGGGATTCGTATTTATCCGTTCAAAAGAAATATTTTTTCTCGATATCATCTTCAATTTAAGGTCATCATGAGGATCGATCGTTAACAACGCCATCATTTTTATTCATGCGGGTTTGATGCAACCATTTCGATCCGCAGAAGTTTGATAGAATTTTCCTATTGGCTTTCGTATTCAAAAAGCCATTGGTAGAAGAAAAAAAAACCAGTGGGGTCCTGTCGGCAATTCGTGATTGCGAAACACATAATTTGAATTCCTCATCATCATCATCATCTTCATGGATTAGACTTTCAGCCTGTTCCGGCTTCCTGATTTGCCCACCGCTTTATAGATCGACCGCGGTCTCGTTTGTCCTGGGGATTCAAGGCGTCAAAATTCAATTTTTTTTGGCCTAAAAATGCCGTTAGTTCCATCTTTAAAATGAGAAATGCATTTTATTGAAAGGTTAACTTTATGTGGCGGTCTGAAAACATTTGTATAGTTTCTGATTTTAAGTTATTTCATCAATTGCCGGCTGGTGGCGTGATGGTTAGGCGCTGGCCTTCTACGCCTGGGAACCCAGGTTCTGACCTGGAGGCCAGTCGATGGATTTTCGGGATACAGAAAATCTTCAGCGCCCATGTCGTATGATTATGCGGCAAGTAAAAGATCCCTTGGGTATTCGTTTGGCTTAGAATATCCCTCTGCTAAATTAAATTCCTAGTGCAGTTTCGCATAAAAGGATGGCCAAGGTGCCTCCATCTGGTGGAAACTGGGCGTCAAAAACACTACTGTATCATGCATCAGCGCCTTAATGGTGACACTCGAAAGAGTGATGCATTGTTGGGGAGCGCACCCAGACGCCTCTTGAGGTGGGTCTCTTATACAGCCCCATTGGAAAGAAAAGAACGATTTCACTTTCATTTTTCAGTTGCACGTGAATTTCACAACAACTGAATTCTTTGTAATATATTTTGACGCTTATAACGACTATTATATATCTATTTAGTTTTCTTTATATGATCCAGTATCAAAAAATTATCCGGTACCAAAACTTTCTTCACAACACTGCGTCTTATGATGCATCTTGTAAATTATGCGTGTCATGTAGAATTTGACGTATGGTATAAAATTCACTGTCATCTTAAAAGTCTTTTTTTTAACATCGGTATTCTTCACTTTCTTATGAATTATTTTCCTCGGCGTCACTCCCCCCTCCACTCCTTATACTTAGGACTTGAAGAAAGAGTCCTCATTAAATAATCTTCACTTATTTTTACCTGGTGTATTTTTGTTTCCATGAGTTAGATGACATTTTCTATTTCTTATTTCCTAGTTGTTTGTGGGTATCATTCCAGTGAATTTGAACAGGGCACTTCACTGTTAAAAAAAGTCCTGAAATTTTAAGGTAAAAGTTACAGGCATCCATGTTGCCAGTAACTTTTACCGTAAAATCCAATTTTACTGTAAAATTTTACGGTAGAATAAACGGGAGTTAAAAAACGCAAAATCCGATCCGCTGGTTTTATCTCAGGACCTTCGGACAGGCTGGTGGCTTTGCTACCCACCATACGAGTTCGGGCACATCGATTGGGGGGAAATATGGTCTTATCTGCATTGCACTTTAAGTCACGTGATATATCAATTCGCGTTTATTTCTCTCGGTACAATTTACTGTATTTTTTTTATGCTCTGAAAACACTATATTTTACAGTAAAATATTTCACGTAAAAGTTTCCTGAATTTTTAACAGTGTTCTGTTGTTAAAAATTATTAAACCGTTTTCTTTTTTTCTTTTTTTTTTTTTTTTTTTTTTGCGGAAAAACCTTGAAGATTACAAATAAAAGAACCTGGTTTTAAATCTTAAATTAGTGTTGTATACTGAATTTTGGAATGCTTCATGTTTGAAACATCTTTTTCCAATGCAGATGTATATAAACATAATCAAGTTAAATAACTCGAAGCAAGCTAGCATTTAGTGCAAGCTCAAAAATGCTTTGCACTAAACTAAGAGTAGAAATATGAAAAAACACAAAGCATCAAATTGTGCTTCGTTTTCGTTCTTTTTTTCCGTTTCAATAGCATTTGAAGAGGTTGGTATTACATCTTTATCTTCTTTACTAATAACTAGTGGTACCCGCACGGCTTCGCCCGTAACAGAAAAATTAAAAGGTCTTTTGGTTCGCCTGTATTTACAAATAATGTATTGTAAATTTTCTCGTCAATTGGCTAGTGCCCATGTTACGGTTACACATTATGATAATTTCGTAATTTACCCGACCATCTTATGATAGTTTTGTTCTTAAATTTGGAATAGAAAAAGAACCACATCGAATTTTCGAAAAACCGCTTCGAGGTGCACCCCCCCATGCTACATACTAACTTTGTGCCAAATTTCATGAAAATCGGCCGAACGGTTTAGGCGCTATGCGCGTCACAGACATCCTACAGACATCCAGACATCCTCCGGACAGAGAGACTTTCAGCTTTATTATTAGTAAAGAAGATAAAGATAAAGATTCTTTCCCATTTTATTAAATTTCTGTGAAAAATGGGCTTAAAATTGGAATAGAAAAAGAACAAAATCGAATATTCGAAAAATCGCTTCGAGGTGCACACCTTCATGCTACGAACTAACTTCGTGCCAAATTTCATGAAAATCGGACGAACGGTCTAGGCGCTATGCGCGTCACAGACATCCAACAGACATCCAGACATCTAGACATCCTCCGGACAGAGAGACTTTCAGCTTTATTATTAGTAAAGAAGATAAAGATAAAGATTCTTTCCCGTTTTATTAAATTTCTGTGAAAAATGGGCTTAAAATTGGAATAGAAAAAGAACAAAATCGAATATTCGAAAAATCGCTTCGAGGTGCACACCTTCATGCTACGAACTAACTTCGTGCCAAATTTCATGAAAATCGGCCGAACGGTCTAGGCGCTATGCGCGTCACAGACATCCAACAGATATCCAGACATCTAGACATCCTCCGGACAGAGAGACTTTCAGCTTTATTATTAGTAAAGATAAAGCGGAAAGTCTCTCTGAATGGATGTCTGTAGGATGTCTGTGACGCGCATAGCGCCTTGACCCTTCGGCCGATTTTCATGAAGTTTGGCACAAAGTTAGTTTGTAGCATGAGGACGTGCACCTCGAAGCGATTTTTCGCAAATACGATTTTATTTTTTTCTATTTCAATTTTAAGTACATTTTCCGGAGAAAAATTATCATAAGATGGACGGGTAAATTACAAAATTATCATGACGTGGAATGGGAGAGCGAATGAACATAGCCAATTGGTGAGAAATTCGTCATCCATAATTTGTAAATATACAGGCGAACCGAATGACCTTTTAATTTTCAACTACGCGCAAAGCCGTGGGGTTACCACTAGTAGGAAATAAAGGAGAGACAGATTAGAGCAAATGCTGTTACGCTAATTTAGGTAATCATAGGTGCTTTCATATTTGAAAAATACTGCAGGAGAATTAACTCTCAATCAAAAATAATAATACATTTTCCGTTGAGAAAGGAGATATTTTGATAAAATTTTCATAGCATCCATTCATCCGGGCGGTATTTTTTATGCACAATCATTCGACTGTCATTTAGAAATTATGTCACAAAATGATGTTGCAGTGTACAACTCATTTAGAATGTTTGTAACTTTCGAGTCTGTAAATTTCAAACCCCTGCTCCCACTGCCTTAAATAGGAAACCATATGATATATATTGTATATATTTTTTAAAACTTCCCTTTACGAAGTACAGAAAGTATTGTATTCGCGAAAAAAATGTCACCCAAAAATCGGTCTTAATTTCCCTTTTTCTCACCCCCCCCCCTCCAATTAATATGGAGTTTTTTTTTCAACCCGACCACACGTGGATATATGCCTAAGAACTTATAGACACCCGAAATATCCATTTTGACAATCCCCAAGTTACTTATAACGAGTGTTATCGTGACGTCTGTATGTACGTGTGCATGTGCGTATGTGTGTATGTATGTATATGCGTATGTGTGTATGTGCGTATGTATATAGCATAACTCTAAAACGGTATGTCCTAGAATGTTAAAATTAGGTAAGTAGACACCTAGTGGTGTCTAGTTGTGCACCTCTCCTTTTGGTTGCATTCTGATGTTCCAAAGGGGGTCTTTTACACTTTTCGGGGGAAAATTATAGTTAAGTTTAATGCAAACTTAAGTGGTGTTATAATTCGGCAAACACTTGGCAATATATTGTCAAGTTTTTGGTCGCCAAGTTTTTTCACCTTGGAGACCAATTTGGCGGTTTTTTTTTTTTTTTTTTTTTAATCTGATTTTATTTTGGCCACTATTGGCGATATTTAGAGAGTTAACCATTGAATCACATTAAAATGTCAAATATTGGGAAAATTAATCTGTATAAAACGTTTTTTTTTTTGCTTCAGTTCGCAACAAACTTGGGGTGAAAATATTTAAAAATTATTTGCTAACTCCAATGCACTTGGACCATTAAATTGGCGTAAAAGTGTGATGCACATATCAGATCGTTTTAAGTACACATAATGGCAAAAGGCAAAGATAAATCCAAAGCTTAAAGGGAATTCGAAAATGGACAAAGTGTAACCCAGGTCATTGCCTTAGACGTCCTGTGTAAGGAGCTTTATGTAACAACCTTTATTGTATTTTAAATGCATTACGCGACTATTATTCAAAATGCTTTATTAAGATTAGTTCGTAAAGCTTGAATAGCATATTTCATCATTTTCATTCCACCGAAAAAGGTGTACGTAAGCGATATTTTGAATAAAAAAATGTTTTGTAATTGCATAAAGAGCAACTTCTTGCAAAAATATTTAAAAACAAGCTGATGTGTGCATCACGTGATTTCCTTTTACTCCAATTAAATGTCATTTCCCCATTATTGGCAGTTTTACTGTGATTCAATAGTTTATTCTCTAAATATCACCAACAGCGGTCAAATTGAAACCAGATTAAAAAATAAATAATTAAATAAATAAAATCGTCAAATTTGTCACCAAGTTGGCGGCAAAACTTGGCGATCAAAAGACCGGCGATATATCGCCAAGTGCCCGCCAAATTATAACACCAATTGAGTTTACATCGAAATTAACAATGATTCCCCCCCCCCCAAAGGAGCAAAAGACCCAAGACCCCTTTAGAAACACCCAAATGCAACCAAACTGGGAGCTGCACAACTAGACCCCACTAGGAGTCTACGTACCAAATTTCAACTTTCTAGGACATACCGTTTTTGATTTATGCGACATACATCCGCACATACGCACATACATACATAAGTATACACAGACGTCACAAAAAAATTCGTTGTAATTAACTCGGGAATCATCATTATGGATATTTAGCGTGGCTATACGTTCTTAGGCACGTATCCACGTGTGGTCGAGTAGAAAAAAAAAATACTCAATATTCATTCGGGGGTGGGTAAAATGGAAATGAAGGTCGATTTTTGAGTGAAAATGTTTTCATGAATATATTACTTCCTTTTTTGTTAAAGGAAGTAAAATGTAAATAATAATTCGTTCATGACACATTTTTAGACTGAACTTCCAAGACGTTTTGAGTAAATTACAGACTTATTAATAAAAAGAAGAATACACTTTTTCTTTAGCTTTTTTTTAAGTTTATTTTTCTCTGTTTTAAGGCAAGTGGATAATAGAAAAAAAAAACTCAAACCCTTCTCATTGTAAGAAATTATACTCCTTTTTTGGAAAAAGTCCAAAATACCAAAGTTTAGTTTTGTAGAGGAAAGGAAAAACGTTTTTGACACAATAAGTGGAAGGCACAGCTAAGAAAAAATCTTTCTAACAAAAGAAGTTAGAGATCCTAAGAAAAAAGTAATAAATAAGAAAATACTTGTATCTTATGGGATAGCTTTGAAATTCGAGATCAATACTTAAGATTCAGTGCAAAGAGTTGGATGGAAATGTTTGAGGGTTTGGTTTTTTTTATTACCTTGTGGATCCAAGAGTAAAATTCTGAACAGTTCTTTAACTTATTTGAACAGATTCTTTCGAAGAAGAAAAAGCAACCCTTCTAAACTTAATGTTAGGTTCACTTCAGATTTGTGGGGCTCTATGTTGCTTTGAACAACGGTAACATAAGTTATATGGTGTTTTAGTAAAATATTATTGAAGGATAAAAGGAAAAAAAAAATGCTCTTTTTATTCGAATGAAGTAGTTAAACGATCAAAGAAAAAGTATGTAATATTGAGAATACACAGAATTAAAGTTCTTCTTAAAAATCTAGTCATACATTCTTAATAGTTGATCAATAATGTACCTGACCGCAAGCAATAAACATAAAACTATATGCAGGGAAATATGGGCAAAGTCAAACGGTAATATATTTTACCCCACTTCCAAGCGCCACCTATCTGAACGTATTTTAACTATGTAATGAAACATATAGTTGGTTCCACTTCAAAATATTTTACCTCTGAAGATCAAGATGTATAGTAGTGTAAGCCATTTTCAAACTCTGCAACTTAAACTGTGATAGTTTGTGGTATGTGAAAAATAATTTTAGTTATTATAAAGCAATGAAGTTATTTTTATTAACGTTCAGTAAAGTAATTGAGATTTGCTATTCATCAATACATCAGTTTTTTTAGAATAGACAATGCAATGATCTGATTTTACGTGTAGAACAGACTCTAACGTGCAGGCGGGGAAACACAGTCATTCAGTCCTTTACTCTATGTATTTATTACTTTACTAGTGGTACCCGCAAGGCTTTGCCCGCAATAGAAAAATTGAAAGGTCTTTTGGTTCGCCTGTATATTTACAAATAATGTATGGTGAATTTTCTCGCCAATTGGCTTGTACCCATGTTACGGTTCCACGTTATGATAATTTCGTATCTCGCCAATAGGCTTGTGCCCATATTACGATTCCACGTTATGATAATTTCGTATCTCGCCAATTGGCTTGTGCCCATGTTACGGTTCCACGTTATGATAATTTCGTAATTTACATGTCCGTTTTACGATATTTTTGTTCTTAAAATTGGAATAGAAAAAGAGATACATCGAATTTTCGAAAAATCGCTTCAAGGTGCACACCCCCATGCTACAAACTAACTTTGTGTCAAATTTCATGAAAATCGGCCGAACGGTCTAGGCGCTATGCGCGTCACAGAGATCTGGACAGAGAGAGATCCTGACAGACAGAGATCCCGACAGAGAGACTTTCAGCTTTATTATTACTAAAGATTAATTTTCTCATCACTTAATTTATTTATTCATTCAAAGAAAAATATTTTTTAAATCAAATAATAGCTATTTCCTTAGAAAAATCTTTTCCTTATTATTTCTTTTTGAAAGTACAGATTTACTCCAAAAATGAACAAAAGAAACATAAATAATAACAAATTCTTCTTCGAAGTACAACGCTCTACCTTCATGTATTCTAATTTTCAAAACCAGTTTCTAATTTCTAAATTTAAAAAAAAAATGGAAATTATCTCAACTCCTTAATTTTCCATATTTTCTCCTACTTTTACATTTAAGTAACGATAATTATTATTCCACACCGCAAATTGTGATATTCCAAAACAAAAGTTAGTTCTTGAAATTTTGGTACACTATTTATTTACTTTGGGGGACATCATTCTGAAATTACTGTTCGAACAATAAATACTTTTACTACCCATTTGTCTCTCAATTTTGAGATAAGATTTGATGCAAAATCTCAACCCTACTGATAGCGCAAAAGTACGAAAGTATTGCTTTCATTTGAGTGACCTAAAATATTTATATTTTATTCATTTAAACTAAATTAACCAAAGGAAAATGACTCTTTTTTGCGAAGGAAAAATGTTCTAAAGAGGCTGTCTCAAAATTAAAACATAAATATAATAAAATATTTCAAACTAAATTAATTGAGTTTTAGCAGTTCGGATTACAAGAATTTGGGCAATTTGAGCTTTCGAAGTTGGTGCGGTTGATTAAGAAAATGTTTCAGGATACAAGTACACTTAAAACTTTTTGTGCGGTGAATAGAAATCGCATAACAAATCGCATAAAACAATCGTTCGAAACTTCACGAGTGGTTACAAAAAAAAAAAAAATCTTGCAACCCAGTTTAAAAAAAAAAAAAATGCGGCGGATAGGGACCGCATAAAAAAGTTTTACGTGGAAAATAGCCCAAAAATTAACAAAATAACTAGGCATTGCTTCTTTAAGGGGAATTAGTACCCCTTATATCGTCAATGTCAATTTGCACATGTTCATGTACCTTTTTCTGAAAATCTATTAAAGATGCAATTCTGAAATTTTTCCTGTACCTTAAGTACACTTTTTCCTATACTGAAGAAAAATGTTATAGAAAGAAAGTTTAGGGTTTTTTTTTAATTCTAATGTATAAGTCATTGTATTTTTTCAAAAAATGCCATTTTGCAACACAAAATCAGCTCTATAAAAAAATCGAATATGAGAAAAAATTTACTTCAGTATATGCAGTGAGATGTATGGAATAGGTGGTAAAAATTTCAAAGCCTAACACAATTTAGTTTCTGAGAAAAAGAAACATTTTGTTTCAAAAATACCATTTCGAGGTATTTCGATTTTCAAGGGGAAAATCATACCTCATCAAAATAGATTTTACATTTTTTGAAGCTTATTTTAACTTATTTCCAATAATGATCACGATCAAGAAGTTTATATCATTTTAAAGGAATTGAAATGGAGTTTCAAAATAAATAAAAATCAAAAAATCGATTTTTTAAAAGTATTTAGGGTACTGACTCCCCTTACGCGAAATCAAAATAAACCAAGTAATGATAATTTTGCCAAACAGTCGAACAAAATTTCCCGAATAAGGAAATTTCTAGGACGTCACAGTAACCTCTCATCGCGGTGAACATGTCGTTTCTTGAAGATACTACCCCCCCCCCCCGCCACTTGTTTTATAAATAATTTCTTCATTTAAGTCCCACTTTGATTGAAATTGTCACGTACCACACAAAACAAATTCGCACAAAAACCGGTTTGAGTGTATAATGATCTGGTTCGCGTCAGGGACCTATATACGATAATGAATATGTTCCTGCAAAATAACAGACTTGTGTACCAATATTCAAGTATTGCTAATATATCGTTCTTGATGCTCCGGATTTTGTACAATAATATATGTATATATATATATATATATATATATATATATATATATATATATATATATATATATATATATATATATATATAGATAGATAGATAGATAGATAGATAGATAGATAGATAGATAGATAGATAGATAGATACACAAAAAATATCTTAAGCAAGGCAAAGGAATGGAGAAACAGAAAAAAAAAATCTTTTATTTTAGATCCCACAGCTTGTTTTTCATAATAAAAGATGAAAGGTTTTCGCTCACGTTTCTCCTGTCCTGAGAAATGATAAATCGCTCTTCCAATACAAAAGCAGATATGCATTGAGGGTTTTTTATTCCTATAATTAGATATTCCAAAGATAAAGAAGATGAGAAAAATGTGTGGAGAAATGTATGGTGAATAAGAAATGAAAGCTTATCTTTTTTTATTTCTGTTCACTAAATCGGAAGAAATGTATGATATTTCTTTTGTCATTCCATAAAAACTACGTTGAAACTTTGACTTAAGTTTCAGATTATGGAGTATTAGAAAACAAGTCACTTTTTAGTTTATTCACACATTTTTAAAAGAATGTTTTAGAGAAATTACATTTAATTTACGCAAGAAATAAAAATGTTATTTGGTTTTAAAGTAAACAAAAGCCGAACAATTTGTTTAATGTGGTGGATATATTTTAGAACTTTGATCGGTAATTTATTGAAAGGAATTATTTTTTTTTTTCAAACAAGTGCGAAATGTAAATCAAATATCATTTTTGTTCAAAACATTTTATGAAACACAATTCATGCATGTTAAATGTGTATTATGTACACACACAAAACTATATGTATATTAGAGAAAAGCAAATGGCGAAAAACGAAAAAAAAAAAAAAGCATAACAACAAACATAATAGTAGACCTAAAGTTTGAAGGAAAAACGAAAAAACAAGTGTAACTTTAAAAAACAGTCTACAAAGATTAAACAGCCAATATTCGTTGTTATGAAAGTAAATTCTCTGGAGCATATTTTTAACTATTGCCCAAGTTTTGATTTTTATTACTGTTAAATAGCAACAGAATTATTAATATATATATATTTTTTTCCCTAACATTCACCATTTTTCTTAAGCTTTTCTATTTTTCTTTTATTTTAAACTTTATACAGTGCCCGCCGCTTATTAAAATCACATTCGTTCGGTGGACACTTGATTTTATAAAGCGGCTGATTTTATTGACCGGCATTCAAAAAAAATGGAAGGTTTTGAAGTTTAAATACTCTAAAAATGAATTGAATTACTTCATTTATTTCTGTTTTAAGTATTTCAAAATACAGTTATCATTTTAACTAAACATGAGGTACATTTTTTTTATAATTATTTGCACTAGGATCTTAAAATGTTGGTGTATTGTTGTTTGCTTAACAGGATTGGGAGAACCAAGATTCAATATCGCTTGAGACTTTACAAAGTGTTTTGTAACGTTTAACATATTTTCCTTTTTGTTCTGAAGTGCATCGTACTAGATCAAGCGCTTTTCTTACATCTATTGAAAATGAAGAGGCAAATTTGACTCTGAGATATTCTCATCTTATGAAAAGCCGATTCCTTCACTTCTTTGTGGCGTTTAAACAATTTTTTTACGTATGATGTCCAAAAGTTTGATTTTATCAAACGGCGATAGTGATTTTATTAAAAGATGGTTTTAACATGTTTTGGTATTGCAATGATTCTGTTCTTCCAGATTTGGTTTTAAAAAGCGGCTGATTTTATAATCCAGTGATTTTATTAGTGGCGGGTACGGTAACTACTAAATTGAACACATAAGGTAAACACACCAGTAGTGTCCAGTGCTTAGTACAAGGTTTCTCCCAAAAGTAATGAGCCTCATTTTTTTGCAGTTCAAATATACCACGCACACCTGCGCGACCGGTTGTAAATGGTGGAAAGGACTCTAAACTTACCAGAGACAACAAGTTCAGTTGTCTACGAGTTTTCAGAGCTGTGGGAGGTCAATTTTAGTGAACCTCCGCACAGAGCCTCGTCATGAATAAAACTTTGGAGCAATGCTATGCGATAAAATTTGCGTCAAACTGCAAAAGACGAGGAAGAAAACGTTTGATTTGTTCACTCAGATCTTCAAGGATGATCGCTTGTTGTACTCGCAGGTCAAAAAGTGGCACAGGTCGTTTACGGAAGGCCGGGAGGAAGTGGCCAATGAGGCTCCATCATCATCGCGAACAGAAGATAATGTCCCTCGTGCGCGGGATTTGCTGAACAAAAGCCGCCAAATGAGTGTTCGTTTGATGTCAGAACAGTTAAATTTGTCGAAAACAGATGTTCATCGAATTGTTACGGAGGACTTGGCCATGCGTAACATTTGCGCGAAACTTGTGCCAAAAGTCTTGTCTGACCGCCTCCGTTGCCAACTCCTATCTCACCCGGACTGTTGTTTTAATGGTGCCACGGGTCCCCTATAGCCATGCTAGAATTCTTCTTGATCCCAAGAGTGAAAAGGAATCAGGAATGATAGAAGTCTTCTTGATCCCAAGAGTGAAAAGGAATCAGGAATGATAGAAGTCTTCTTGATCCCAAGAGTGAAAAGGAATCGGAAATGAAAGAATCTGGAAACCCTGAACAACATTCGTAAGACCACGACGAGTTCTCTGCGCTGAGGTTCACTAAAAACGATCTCCCATCGATTCGAGAGTTCGCAGGCGATTGAACCGGGCATCTTTGGAAAGCTTAGAGTCTCCTCCACCACTTCCAACTGGTTGCGCAGGTGTGCGTGGTATCGCTTGGCACAAAAATGAGGCTCATAACTTTTGGGACAAAACCTGTAGTGCTTCAATAGTGTCCCCTTAAAGGTTAAAACTTGAAAATGTGGATTCTAAGTTTTCCAATGGATTCAAAAGTGCATCAAACGTGCAGGAGGTATTACCTCATGCACGCTTAAATCCATTGGGAAACCTGGAATCCACTTTTTCAAACATAAACCTGGAAGTGGCCACTACAGAAGCGCTACTAAGCACTGGCCACTACTGGTGTGATTACCTTAATATTTGTAAAAATAAAATGGTTTGTTTCCTTCACGATATATATTTAAATATACTATGTTACAAAAGCAACAAATTTAGAGTAAAGAGAAATATTTTATTCATTTAGATTTAATTTTTTAAAACTGTTATGTAAACGAGTCAGTGTCATTCGTTCTTTAAATAATTTGACCTTCCCCCGACTTCTAAGGGGACACTGGACCTTGAAAACAAACTTTTTTAATAATTGATGGATTTGCATGAAATTTTAACCATATACTTTAAACACTGGTACAAGCATAATTATAAAATTTCATTAAAAAATTTTAATTAGAAGACCATTTATATAAAAAAATGTATATAACCTTAACGATAATTATCAAAACTTTGAAAAGTCCCTTGCGTAATTATTTTGATTTCACAACACTGAAACTTATTTTAAGTCATTCTCTATACTATAATAAATAAAACAAAATTTACAAAATTGTCCTCATATTCAAATAAATTCAAAAAATAAAATTTCAAAAATGCCCAAAAATTTGACAAAAATTTCTTCCTTTTGAACGTCTAGTGTCCCCTTTTAAATGCTACCACAATCGTGCAGCAATACAACTCAAACCAAATAACTATGCAACCTACATCGAAAGTAAATGGTCCAATCATAACAGCGGTTTAGAAACATCGAACATAACTTTCCCCGAAGCTAAGTAAAGCTATTGGATCGAAACAGCAAAGATGCCTAGGAGTGAATGGCGGAAAGCTTCTGTTAATGAAAGTCATTAATCACATTTCCGTAATTAATTATAACCTAGAGCAGATTTAATGAGAAAGTGCAACAGCGATTATTCGTTTTTAGCTGTCGAGTTTTTGTCTCTTTTTGTTGAAGGCACGAGCCGTTAAATAGCTGTGAGCATAACGACGGAATTCATTAATGGAGTGGTGTTGAGTTGTATAGCTTTTGTTCAAATTGTGATTTCATGCTTTGGTTTGTAATTATTAGACGGTACGCACATTAGTAAAGAAGGGTTGAATTTGATCTCAACGAAGATTAATGTAGGAAAGAAATGTTTGTTGTATTTAATGTAATGGCTAATTATTTTTACAGCAAGATTGATTTAATGGAAAATCTAAACGTAAGCGTAAATTTCCCCCATGCAAAGCCATCCAAAATTACCAAAATTTGTTGATCCAAAGATTTTTTTTTTTGTTAAATTACCCAAAAGCCAATAGTGGTGAAACTCTAATATATTCATTCATAAATCAATTTTCCAAGTATAAGTCGATATATAGGGAAGAGTGTTGTATCTTCGGACGGTTTGTACCTTGGGACACTGCTAATTTCTAAAAAAAAAATATTTTTTTTGCAACCATGTTTTTGTAATCTCTAATAGTAACCTTCACTACTAAATGGTACCATAGTAAAAACCAGAAGCAAATGAGAAAATTTGACGAATTTGAGAGATAAAGAAAATTTTATGACTCCAAAGTAAATATTTTCTACATTTTTAATTCATTTTCTGTCTTTGTATTTGTAAATTTAATGAACTGAATTTTATTTTGTTATAAATGAGTAGTACTTTAAATATTTTACTTATGAGAAAATAATGATACTGCATCCTGATTGACCATCACTTTGGTTTTTCATAAACAACGTGGTGATCGTACCTTAAGACAGCCAAACATATTGTACCTTAGGACACGTTCCAAAGTACAACATATGCATGGTTCTTAAATATTAAGATATGTTTAGGAGCATGGAACAATGTTCTAATTTTATGTAGTCTTTTAAACACATTTAATGTTACACAATACTTCATAATTCATTATTCTAATTTAGTTTATAACCATGGATTTTTTTTTTTTTTTTTTTTTGATTTTCTGGTGCAAAATTGGTTTAAATGTATGGCTGTTTCCTGAATCATGAATATTTTCCAATAGTACAACAGGATGTGTCTCAAAGTAGATTAGGATGATGTATCTTGGGACAGCTTGGAGCTTTTATTTAAATGGCTGTCAATATTCGATTTTCAAATTGTCTGAATTAAAAAAGAAAAGCATTGAATTACATTGGGGTATTTTAATGGGCTTTTAGATTTTAAATTTGATTCAAATAATTGACGTTAAAAATTTAAATATGAAAAGTGTCCCAAGATTACTCGCTCCCCTAAACACTTTCACGACATCATTGTTGCAGCATTTTTCTCATCTTGTATATGACATTACTTAAAAATGGTACAATAACTTGAAAAATGGCTGTTTAAAATCAACACTTTTTCATCAGGAACACATTTTTAATCTATGATATGAGTAACATAAACTCAAGATTTAAATTGAGATGATTATATGTTTTACTGTATTTATACCTGGAAAATTAAAAGATTTTCCTCACAAACTTAGCCAAACAGCAAGATAAGAGAGCAAGATGAGATTTAAATTATACAGAACCAATAGCTTGGTTAAAGTTTTTGTGACATGGATTCAGTCGTAGTCATAATCGGTTTGAATCAGCAAAAGGTTTTGTACTAAACATCTGAAATAGGGGAAGAAGGTCATCAAGTAAAATTAATAGTATTGTTTTTCAAATCGGTAATGTTTAAGTCGTGTGTGTTTTATCGTGTACGTTCGTGTTTTCGGAGAACTGTTTTAAGGCCAATGCTTTGAATCATCTAACTTTTTTTTCCGAGAATAAAACTTTAATCCCAAACTCAGTCACATTCTTAAACCTCCATTTATGAGCAAATTCAACGGCTATTTTCAGTTAAACACAGAACAGAAAGTTTATATAGTAAGCCAACAGCTCTCTATGACTCTTGAGCCACTTAGAGCAGCTTTTTCTTTTTTTTTGGTGAACCTTAAAGAAAAACATAATGATGCCCAATTTTTAAACGCTCACACATTGGCCGAGTTATGCATCCATACACCTCAAGTTTTCTGAGAAATAATGCTTTTTGTGGAAACATTGCACCTTTTACGGCATGACATGTGATAAACATGACATGATACAACATTAAATACTATAAATAACCGTTTGACAATGTGACTTTTGTTTTTCAGTGGCCATGAAGAACCCTAAATGGTATCCATCAGAATAAAGCTAAAAAATGAAATATGGTTAACGGTAGTTCTAATCGACTAATACGAGCCGTTTGAAACTTCAACACTAAAAATGACGTCGATGCTTCCAACGTTAGAAGACCTTCATAAAAAGGCAAGACTATCTCAAGTAATACATCCTAACCAGTACGTATCATTGGACACACGACTTTACCCGCAAACACCAGGGCAGACGTTAGCTAATGAAGACCAGAGAATACCTCCTGTGACAGTGACTCAAGAACAAGATGAGCATCGTAGGCCTGGGCTGCTACGAGACTGTACTACAGTGTTTGGGTGCGGCAGGTATGTTATAAAGCCTTTATTTTTTGAGAGTAAAATGGATAATATTTTAGATGATTGGTGCTTCAAGTACATTTCTGAAAAAGAAGCAATTTCTAAATGAAAAATTATCATATAAGCTTTGTGCTACAATATGATTAAAGTGAATAAACTAACGTAAATACATATAGCTAAATCAAGACTACAATAGAGCCTCTTCGTCAGTGCAAAAAGCTCACCAACACAACCAGAAGTTGCACCCCCTGCTTTGAGCCCGGAGTGTACATGCTGTTCGCTGATTAGTTGTTTGATGTCTGGTGTTCTGAATTCTTATTGGTTGGTCCTCTTTGGTATAAATACCGGTGTCCACTTGGTTGTTGTTAGTTCTCTTGCAACTTCTGGTTGTGTTGGTGAGCTTTTTGCACTGATGAAGAGGCTCCATTGTAGCCTTAAAATAGCTATATGCTGTATTTTCTTCAATATTTGTGCTTTATTTACGTTGGTTTTTTCACTTTAATCAAGCAATTTCTAGTTTAGTGCTTTATTTGACGCTCTGAATGAAATTCGAGGCCTCTCTGTACTGATACTGTATGTTCTGTTCTGAGTGTTTATAAAAAACTTCGTTGTTAGGAAGCAAAGTTTTTAATTTTCAATGCAATAAGGAAATTAGATTAATGTTATTTATATGTACCTAATGGGTAATTTTTCAAGGTTTTTAACATTTAGTAGTTTTTAATTTATGGCGTTGCGTGAATTTAAACGGTAATCGATTTCAATGTTTAGAGCATTTTTTTTAAAGAAGAGATTATCCTTTGCTTTAGGAGGTTTACATTCTGAATTTTCCTGTCATAAAAAGAATACGTAACGTGCACCCATAAAAGTGTATCATGGAGATAAATCCAGACTTCTTGGAGACCAAGAAATAAAACGTGGCCTCCTAGTTCACTTGTTACCGAGTCGAGTATCCAAGACTACCTCTTTACATAGTGTTAAAAAACAAAACAAATTGTAACTTGTGCGCTTGATAAACATTTTTTTTATCATTAACTTACCTGATCTCGTACCATTAATTTGATTTTTTTTTCAAAGCTCCGGAGATCTTTAATAGACACCGTGTATTTACTTTTCAACTTGTATTTGCAGGTTCAAAACGGATTATCCTAGCTATCGCCCGATTCACCGGCAGATGTCAAACAGCCACGCTGCCTCTTCAGAACATTTTGTTTGTTGGCGCGATTGGCCGAGAATTCGCCAAACTTGTTTCCTCCTCACTTTCATCTGTCTAGCAGCCATCATCTTTTGTGCCGTCATATCTGTGTATACATCCAATCATATTTCGAATTCTCATTCATCCCAGAGAAAAGATCTTTGGTGGTACAGAGATGCAACATTCTATGAAATATTTCCAGCGTCTTTCCAAGACACAGACGCAGACAGTTATGGCGACTTTCAGGTAAACGTGCTTTCAATTTTTACGAGTCATTTGTAATTTGCTTAGAGTGCTCTATCTGGGTATATATAAAAAATGCCTTTCAATAATTGTCCGTTTTAAGCCTTTAAAATCTTAAGATAAAATTTCTGTGAGAAAATAATGTATTAGTAGGAAAACAGAATGAAGTATGTTTAATACAGAAAGATATCATGAAGGATTAGGCTTGCCAAATTTCTGAAATGTTCCGCTGGGACACCGGAATGCCCTCCCCCCCTTCAGAGTTTTATTACTCAAAAGAGTACACACCCCTATGGCCCCTTGAGCCTTAACCAGGGGAAATAATAAATGACACAAGTCGATAAATTTGAACATTTTATTTTTTTACATGCAAACAATTCTAATCCGATATTAGTTTTTAAGTCAATGTTTCAAATGACAAAGTAAGTAGCCTAAATAATCTTTCACAGTTAATTATTTTCAGACTTTTTTGGTTTCAGATTTATTGTTTCTTATATCGTGAAGTAAACTGGCTGGGTCACTGGGATTTTGCCTGAAAACTGGGACTGCCTCGGTCAAACCGGCACCTCTGGCAAGTCTATGAAAGACCAAGATTATTGCTTGAAATTAGTAATGAATATGGGTTCATGATCCGTACAGTCTGAAGCTATCCAGCTCATCTAGGAGATCAAAATTAATTAGGAATCCCCATTTGGGTGGGTCGAAAAAAGAATATTTTCGAGAAGCAACTTCTAATAGCAAAAAAAAGTAAAAAATGGTTAATTTTCACATATTTTTATAAAAATCCAAAATTTTTGTTCTAATCCCATGTAAATGATTCTTTTTATAGTCTTTTAATGTATCTTTGAAAATATTTAATTGCTTTACAGTTTTTTGTACGCGCATAAGCCGCAAAGTTACGTGAAATCTACCAAAAATCGACGCTTTAGCTTATTTTGTATATTGCAGTATTTCTTCCTTTAGATCCCAGTTGTGTATTTTTTACAGCAAATGTGCACTATACAGCTCTTTGCTGGAACTTCAATTATATTGCGTTGCATTAACAACCTACTAACTGTTCTATCATCTATCGGTTACCGCACCGTTTTACCATTTTAAGCTGTTGATTGGTTGATTGAAGTATGTGATCATTAGCTGTCACGTGATCGGTTAACCGGTAGCTACCGGTTTTGCTCGTCGAAAGCAAGCATTGATTACTGGTCAGAAGTCAATAACAAAGAACTGCCGTTCGCGACTGTTTACGATACTGTTCAACTTTTTAACAAAACGAAAAGCAACCACTGGTTCAAGATCTGGTGTGTAAGATTTTTATTGCATTTTTCTAATGCAAAAACATATCTCACGATCGAAATCAATGCTAAAAATGACGCAAAAATATAATATTCACATTATTGTAACTGAAAAACTATACATGATAGTAAGCGTTTGATTGCAGATGTGGATTCTTCACACACAAGTACTAAAGGATAAGCAAACAGCATGCATGGTACAAACCATGTGTTTATCTGAGTATTTTTACTTTTGTAAAAGATTTTGGATGAAATTTTCGGCACACGCATTTAAAGATAAATTTGCACTTAAACTATGTGTTGAGGATATATTTGCACTCATTTTATGTAATAAGGATACATTATTGTTATTTTTATTATTTATTATTATTATTATTAATTATTATTATTATTATTATTTATTATTATTATTATTAATTATTATTATTATTATTATTATTTATTATTATTATTTATTATTATTATTTATTATTATTATTGTTATTATTATTATTATTAAATATAGCTTGAGGTTGTATTGCCAAATTAAATCCTTACAGGGCCTAATATGTCGATTAGATTATCAGTGTTTACCAGTGTATTTTTACTTCCGTAAAAGACCTTGGATACAATTTTCGGTATACGAATTTAAAAATAGGTTTGCTTTCATACTATCATACTATGCGCTGAGGATATATTTTTACTCTTTTTACGAGCTAAGGATACATTAACATTATTGTTATTGTTATTGATTATTAACCATTAATTATTATTATTATTATCATTAAGCACAGTTTGATGTTGTAGCGCCAAATTAAATCTTTACAGGGCATCATAAGTCGATTAGATTATCAGTGCTTATCAGTGTATTTTTACTTCCGTAAAAGACCTTGGATACAATTTTCGATATTCGAATTTAAAAATAAGTTTGCACTCATACTATCATACTATGCACTGAGGATATATTTTTACTCCTTTTACGTGCTAAGGATGCATTTACATTATTATTATTGTTATTGATTATTAACCATTAATTGTTATTATTATTATTTTTTAATTATTATTAAGCACAGTTTGATGTTGTAGATCCAAATTAAATCTTTACAGGGCATCATACGTCGATTAGATTACATCCGTGATCTCGGCATGACAGCGATTAGGCTCAACTCCATCTTCAGTGCTTTAGACTATCCTCTCGAATACGAACACATAATCGACCTCCACAGTGCCGATCCGCATCTGGGGAGGATGGACGAGTTTCGACTCTTGGTGGACGAAGCCCACCACAGGGGACTGAAGGTGGTCCTGGACATCAACCCTACCATTACGAGTGATCAACACACTTGGGCCTTACACTGGCAAAGAGGCATTCCAGGTTACGAGCATTTTTATGCATCGGCCAACAGATCGAAGGTAACCAACAACCACTTGATTTTAGGTGTATGTAGACAAAACCGCAAAAAGTATCGAGCTTCCTTTTATGTTAGCTTAAACTATTCTTTACATACAGGGTGTCCGGGAAAAAGACTCCCTGATTTCAAAATTAAACATCTCGAAAACAAAGGCCGTTATTGAAATAAAAAAAACGGTATGTTTATTGTGAAACTCATAAAAATTATGTACAGAAACTTGGAAATTAGTAAAGAACATTGCCAACAGGGGCACTGCACGCTCTAATTGATATAATATAAATAGTGCTGCAAAGGGGTTAGGCGCGTCAGCAGTAGTTTTGCCTCTCAGAGGTACTTTCATTTAAGCTAGAAATTATTGTTCAACCTCTTGCAGCACTATTTATGGAGACTTCTATTGCAATTACAGCGTGCAGCGCCCTCTGTTGGCCTTTTTGTTTTTACTAATTTCCAAGTATCAGTACATGATTTTTTATGGGTTTCACAACAAGCATACTGTTTATTTTATTTCAATATTGGCCTTTGTATTCGAGATATTGAATTTTGAAATTAGGGAGTATTTTCCTGTATTCAGCTTTCAAACGATACCAAAAGCTTGCTCTTATTTTCAGTATTTGTCAAGTTATAATGTTTAAATTAAGGCGCTAACATATAAAAGTCCGTTTCCAAAATATTAAAGTACATTTCTAACGAATCATGTTTTTTCAATGTTTCAGATAGTTCAAAGACTTTTTTTAAAAAAGTAATTTCTGTTTTTACCCCCTAGTTTTAGTAGTACGAGGTTTTCTTAATGAATTCTTTAAAAATACAATCATTTTGCGGAAATTATTATGCCTTTGAATGCGATATGAGCAACCATGGTAAAGATATACATACATATCATATATATAGCCATTTGTGTTTATGAAATAGTTTGGGAGAAAATGCTATCTTTGAATGAGAATCGAACCTAAACTGCTTCAGAAGGCGTAATAAAAGCAATTTTAGGAAATATACTCATTTTTTTTTAATTAACACGAAAGTTTGTGAATTACTCTGGGAGTCAAACTTCCAAATGTCCAATGTAAGGGAACATGGGGCAAAGTGAAATAACGGAGCAAAGTTAAATGTTCAAATGTCTACTCTGCTTTTAGCGACACCTGCCTAGTGATAATTTAACTATGTAGTAACACATGTAGTTTATTTCAGCCAAGAAAAAATTCGTTTAAAATTTCAAACAATATGATAATACAAGCAATTATCAAAAATTATTACTCATATTGTAATATTTTTTTGTAAGTCAAAAATTATTTTTGTTATTATTAAATGATAAAGTTATTGTAATTAATATTTTAAACATTAATTGAGACCAACTAATATACGGTGCAGTATTTATTTGCTTGATATTAAACTTATTTGTATTTTAAATGCTTTGTACAGTTAGTCAAGTGCATGCGGGGCAAACTGGATGGCGTAAAGTGAAATACACTTCATTTCATTTTCTTATTTAATCTTTCGTAAAATCATTTACGCATTGGAAAATTAGTTGTTCTGTTCACACTCTTTCATTTAAAAACCCCCTTATTTGTTTATTCATTCACATATTTTCTTCATTCGCTATTTTATGCAAACATTTAATTTTTCTCATTTATTAACTTATTTATACATTTATTTATTCGTTTATCGTTTCATTTTATTTTATTTCTTCATTCATTCTTTAATTTACTCATTTATTCTATCTTTAACAATCGAATAAAAACAAATTTCATTTAAAAAATATGTTATTTTTCACTTTGCCAAATGGAAAAAAGAAGGGAAAACTTTCCACCTATTTTTAAAGGTATAAATTTACTGTAAAAAATAAAAAATAATGTTTCAGTACACGTTTTATTATAAAATATAGTGTTCTTTCTTTATGTACCGTAGTTTTCAAAACAAATTTTCAATTCGTTCATTTTGAAAAAAGTAAGTGATCTTAACCATTTCACTTTGCCCCACATTCCCCAATACTATTTGAAATGTTATTGTAGTTAGTTAATTTGCTGTATTAATAAGGTAAAAATATGAATTAGTTCTTTAGTAAATCAGTGAATGGCAAGAAAACAGTCCGTTTTTTTTTTTACTGCATTTTGGCAGCTATTTTTGATAACTCTTTTCAAAGAAAGCGTCGTGCACTTATAAAAATAAAGAAAATAAAAAAAAAAACTGCACAAACTAAACTATAGCAGTAATTTTCTTCTTGAAAGTTTTTTTGCTAATTATCTTCAACGATCGACTTTTTTTTCTCATTGAAAAAATACTTACATTATATTCTTCGCAAACCTAAAAGCAAACCAGAATTATTTATAACTTTCGTTTTAGTAATCTGCTAAGAACTTTTCTCTTTTGTGTAAAAAGTACGTCCGTATAAATGAGAAATGTTGGCAGTATATTAGTTTTAATAAGATAATTGAGAAAAAGTAGAATTAATGGTTCAAAAACAAGTCATATTTTGTTGAAGACTTTCTTAGATGGTAAAAAAAACTGTAATCTTTAAAAAATATAACTTTTTATTTTATTTCGTGCTAATTGCAAAACGCTAGACATGCATTACTTTACTTTTAAAGTGTATCCATAACACAAAATATTATTCGTTATGTTTTATTAGGAAATGAAAAAAATGCAGTGGTACTGACAATTTACTGTTTGAAAATATTGTTAAGAACTTAACATATATGTATTAACTTAAAAAGAAAACATTTTTATCAACATTCATTAGGAAAAAAAAAACCGTATTATTTAAGCATTTTAAATGGCACAATGTCGTAAATACTAAAAGACTTAGGTACTTTTGATTCATTAAAATTTGTAAATACATAAGTTTCATTGAATTTTATTTTAGTCACCACCGGAAATGGAAAACTCAGAAGGACCACCACCAGAAGAATGGGAATTGACACAAAGGACATTCGGTGGCCACTATGTATTAAACTGGTCGAATCCTTTCGTTCAGAAAGAATACCAAAAAACCATTGCTTACTGGCTGGACACGGGAGTTGACGGATTCTACATGAAGCATCTCGAAAAGATACATGTTGTTGATTTTCACCACATAGCAAACATCATGCACCAGTGGAGGACAGTTTTAGATAGCCCACCATCCATTTGGAACATTGGAAGATCTGCTGCAAGACGCATTCTCATAGTGTCATCAAAATTTGCAGAAACCATCATCACAGAACTTGGGCAACCTGCGAAAGATATCTTGAAATATGTTGACATGCTGGATTACCCTATCCTGGTTGGGAGTGGAAAAGAAATGGCTCAACAAGTGTCAGCATTGAAGGAAGTGTCTGGATGGCCGAAGGACCACCCCACACCTATGTGGCACTTGGGAAGTTCAGATACATTCCGTCTCGCATCGAGGATAGAGTACCGGTACAACATGGCGGCTTTCTATCTTCTCATGACACTTACTGGTTCCAGGTCTGTTTTTTACGGAGATGAAATTGGATTACGTGACAGCTACGATGTCCTCAGTGGAAGAGTAAGTTTTACCTCTCTGTGTACAGTTGTTTCTTTTTTCCTTTTCTATATTCTACTCAAATGGTCTTTCAATTTAAAACAACAATTAACAAAATAACAAATAACTCTATGTATTGCTGCCATCTGTTGTTATTATGAAGCAAAGCGGGATTTTATTTCTCCGAATGTGTTGAATTGTAGCCCATGTTCCGAGGCTTGGATATTACGTACCATACTACTGCAGCCATATAGCCTAACGTTTTTCTCTTGTTTAACTTTAAAACATTTGATATCTCAATCTTCAACTTTATTTCGTAATAGTCTATCATTTGATGATTTCTATGCAATGCTGGCTAATGTCGTTGTAGAGAAAATTCTTTCAGCTACTCATAAAACTATCTACATCTTTCTAGCCCGTTCATTCTTCTTTTCTTTATATATTAATAGGCAAGCTGTTTTTTTTTCGGTACCATTTTTTCATCTGTCTGTGAACCGATTTTCTTCATTATTTTTTTTGTTCAGTAGCTATTGCCGAGTTTTAGTGTCATCAATAATTATTTTTTGAAATTAGACGCTAATTAACGGAGATATTAATTAAAAACGCATTTTCGTCCTAAATGGCTCTTTCTACGCGAATGGATGGTCCATATTTTCGAATTTGATATGTTTGGAAAGGTCTTTAAAAGTTCTCCAAACGAAAAAAAAATGTTAGAGCGCCTAAAGTCCAATAACCTAAATCCACTAGAAAAAAGGTTAAAAGCGTTTTTTCGTTAGCAAAACTCAAAAATTAATTTTGACTCTTTTTCATTCTTGAAACTCATTTTTGGAAGTGTGAAACATTAAGTTTGAATTGATTTTTTAAACCGCTCTTTCTGCATGAAAAATGCATTTTAATACTTGGAGTTTGATATGGTTGGAAAGCTCGTCAAAAATACTTTGAAACACGTTCAACCGCACTGTTTTACGGTTTCAAAACGCCAACTCGCTAAATTCACTAGAAAAAGCGCTAGAAGAAATTATAAGAAAGCCAAAATTTATTTTATTTGCTTTTTCACGCGACATAGCATGATGAATTTGCTGCATAATATTATGTGTTGCCATTTCTCGTTTGAGTTTTAAGAAATTAAATTTGTTTTTCCGAGATTTAACGTATTAACTCAGTTTTGCGGTATCATTTTATTCAATAAGATTTCGATTTTTCTGGGAAATTGGCAATCTTTATCCATTGGCGTCAAAATTTTTTACAGTGCCAGCGCGACAATTGTTTTTCTTTTGCATACGTAAACAAATAGTATGGAAAAACAGGGTGTCCGGAAATTTATAACAAGAGAACGGTTAATGATAAAAAAATAAATTCTTGCAGAAAAATTAATGTGGTTGACTCCAAAATTTTTTTTTCGGGTTCCAAATTTTAGTTCAAAAATGTTTCAATAGATGACGCTGCAGATAGTAAGCTTATAAGCCAAAACAGAAGAATTGAAATTCACCGATTTTTTCTCCGATTGCGACATGGGATTAAAGCCGACGATTGTTTGAAATTATTGTTTTGTTCTTTTGTTCATTATTTTCGAAAAATTATGATATAATTTTCTATCTCTTTTTTATTTACGGGCTTAATATCTCTGCCGCCCTATCTATTTGAAAACTTTTCAACTAAAATTTGGAACTCAGGGATAAAAAGGTTACGGGCCATCACATGAATTTTCTACAGGATTTTTTTTTTTTTTTTTTTTAATCATTTACCGTTATCTTGTCATAAATTTTTGAAAACAGTCAGGGTCATTGCATGTCAAGCGATCCAAAATTTGAGAAATTTTTTCACTCACATTTTTGCATTTCTTTGAAATTTGGCTCATTGATTGTACCCTTCAAGGTAATCAAAAGTCCAAATTTCTAGATTTTTATCTCTTTTATTTTTTTATTTATAAGAGTTTTGGAAAAATCCTGTTTTATTTCATGGACGCTTGAACATAAAATGGACGATAACTCAGCACCAAATATAGATAGAAAGATTTGGTAAAAAGCATTTTAAAGTACATTAGTTGCTGTTTAATAGGATTTGCAACATGACTAATTTGTAAAAAAAATATTTTTAAAAATTTAAATTAAAAAAAATTAAATTTAAATTAAAAATGTAAATTTAAATTAAAAATTTAAATTTTTCAGAGAACATATAATGATTTTTTTTTTAATCCCAAAACATTTTGTGTATTTTATCTTCATTTGTAAAAAATTTTAAGTTGGGATCTCAATGGAATCATATTTTTATGAATTTTTGAATAAAATTTGACTTAAGAAATAATGATATTTTCCAGATTCTATTTAGTCAATTATGGGGCTCCATTTCTGGTGATAGTGTAGTGAGTACTAAGTAAACATGACTATGCTTGATATGAGCTAGGATTAACTTGCAGATTGGATTAAAAAAGTAAAAAAATAATAAATAAAAAGTCCGTTAGAAAAAAGCATGACTAGCACTACTGAACTAGCACTATTTTCGAAAGAAAAAAATTCCAATCGATCGACTCTAAATGATGATTTTGCGGTTTTGTCTGCACCGTATATGCAATGTAAAGTTTTTCGCCTGTGTTAAAAGCGAGAAAAATAAAAGAAAAATAAAAAATCCTACAGAAAAAAGCATAACTAGCAACACTGAACTATCACTACTTTCGAAGGAATAAACCCAATCGATCGACTTTAGAATGGTGAAATATTCCACGGCAATTACCAGACGCGTCGGTACGACAATTTTCTCCCCAGCCCGTCAATCCCCCGACGACACTAAACGGTGACATAATCAAATTATCGCTCGGTCGATAGCTTGATTTTTAACGGTTAGAAGTTATGTCATTTGTCGCGGGAAATATTTGATGTTCTTGTAAAAGTATTATTTAATAAAGAGAAGAGTTAAGGCAATGCTCAAATATTTTCAAACCGTTCTTAAATCGTTCAATGCGTTTTTGTCATTAAAATATTAATGCATATAATTTACTTTCAGACTTCTTAAAAAACTAATAAAACAACATTTTTTAAAAATTTGAGTATATTTTTCGTGTACTGAACACTTGGACAATAGATTCTCTATTTTAATTCTGACTATAATTGTTAATTTCCCACTAAGGCAACGTAATTAAATTTCAAACTGTCATTGTTTATTCAAATATTATTAAACTATACGAATTTCAAGTACTTGAAGAATAATCACTTCAGAAAGTCAGAAAATGTCGAAAAAAAAGTTCTTTCGAACTAAGAAAGAGTACTGGAACGAAGTAGTAATTGTAATAAATAAAAAATCGTGTTTTGTGGCTTGGCCATTGTTTTAGCAATTAAACTGGGAAAAAAAATCCGCTTCTTAAGGCTAAAATGTAATTGATATTTTAAGACATATCTAAACTGAAATTGCAATAGTGCTGATTGTGGTTTTCATAAAAGTAATCCAAAGAAAAAAAAATATTTACTTGAGTTGAATAAACACCTTTGTGCACAAAAAGTAAAATATGAAATAATAACGTCAAATAGCACAAATTTCAGATTACTTCAGACACGTATTTTGGTTTTACAAGGATCGCTTTTTCAATGCAAAAGAAATGAGCGAATGGATGAAAAGACATCCGAAAAAGGTCTATTGCTTTTGCATTGAAAAAGACGTTCCTTGTGGTGCCGAAACACGTGTCTGAAGTAATCTGCAATTTGTGCTGTTTGACGTTGTTCTTTCTTTTTTCATGCTTTATTTCTATTTATTTAATTATCTCTTACGACTTAAGAAAATAAGATTTAAAATAAAAATTAATCTGAAACTACATTTAGTTTCATTGAGAACTTAAGCTGGCATTGTTTCAAAATTTAAGCTACAAATATTCAAACCGTTTTTGCTGTGGTAAAATGTACTTTTTGATGCAATTTAGGAACGGTATATTAATTCTCATTGTACGATAATAAACCTTATTCATAGCAGAAGATAAAAGAAAGAACGAATACATATTTTATTAGGAGCTACTAAAACTCCCTTAGAATGCATAATCTGAGTCATTAAAAGAAAAAAAACACATTTGATGTCTGTGTGTGTGTGTTTAATTATTTTTTTAATTGCTTAATGATTCCCGCTGCATAAAACAGCATGTTAAAAACAATGATGACCTACGTAACTTATTCTATATTTAGGCAGGGTTGCCAACCATGGAGGAACAATTTGAGGAGCATCTGTAATTATTTAAAATTTTTATTTTAAATAATTACAGATTTTAAGCTATTTAAAATTTTGCGGAGCAGTTTAGTGTTTTGTATTAAAATCAATGAAAATAATTAAAACCTCCTATTTAAAATGGTTTTTGAGCTCTAATAATCGTTTTAAGCACTAGTAAGAAACAATTATTTTTAAATTAATAAAACAGCCTTAAACAATATATAAATCTTTGAGTATAAGCATCTTGAATTTCTCATATTTACATGTTTGTCATAATAAAATAGCAAAATATAAGCTTGAGAACGTTCGGTTGGGAAATGCGGAGCAAAATAACTTCTTTGCGGAGCCGCGGAGTTTCGCCATTTTTGAAGAGCAACCGCAAAATGCGGAGCAATTAGCATCCCTGATTTAGGCTATTTTGAGCACTATCTATTCATTTTTGCTGCAAGACAGTTTTGTTGAAAATAAAATTGATATTTGAGCATTCTTCATTCGTTTTTGTTGTAGAGTATTTCATTCAGAATTCGGGTTTCAGTACACTCTTTCATTGAAACAGAGTTTTTTGTAGAAGTTTTATTTCAGAAACTTATGAAAAGACTTTACTCGGCGTTCATTGAAAAGCAACTTTCTTTCTTTATTACGTATGGTGGCTGAGTATTTCTATCATTTTTGTCTCCATTACCTCCCCCTTCTCCCAAATACATGCCAAGCATTTGTTCTTGAAATATATATATAATACAAATTTACTCTGCATGCTGTAGTAGAAAGTAACGTTTTTTTTTTTGCTTATTTCGGTCTAAAAGCTTCTGAAAGATGTAAACATACACTTTTCAAAATTATTTGCATCAATTTGCTAAATTGAAACTTGTTGAGTGCATTTGTCTCTTCATCTTTATTTTAATACACTATTTGCTCAATATTAGTTTACGTATGTTTTGGTTTCGTTTTGATAACGTTCTATCTTGTTCGTTTTCCATTTTTTGCATGTTGAAATATACATAGTTGGTTAGTTTATTTGATTTTTATGGCGCAAGAGCCCTTGAGGGCTACATTGCGCCAAACGATCTAAAATATACTTATATACATATATATATATATATATATATATATATATATATATATATATATATATATATATATATGGATAGATAGATAGATAGATAGATGTAACTACAAAAAAAAAGGGAAAAAAAAGAAAAGAAATGAGTAAAAAGTATAATTAACTGACAAGTAAACCTACTCAAGTGTCACACGTCGAGAGGAATAAAGCTTTGCACATGGAGAAAACCCTAAAAATATTGAAGTTGCTTTTCTACTGCTACAAACGCTTCTAACGGGGTGAAATCAACACCTAAATATTGAATTTCTTTTATATTAGAGGGTATGTACACACTGTATCCTTTTAGTTTAAATTTTAATTGAATCGATTATATCACTGACATGCATATTATTTTGATTCCATTAACTGCTACATGAAACCAAAATGTCTAAAATTTCCTAATTTAAAACATAAAAATCAGAAAATTGATTGAAAAACATTCGCGTAAACGTACCTTGGTCTACCCCACTATTTACACTAAAATAAATCGTCCAGTTTCTAGAGTTCCAATTTTGACTTTAAAAAGTTTTAATCATAGAAGTTTTGCTTGTTAATTTAGAAACACTGAACATGGCAGATTTGCTTTATTTTAGTTTTAGTGAAACATTTTCGTAAATTTAACATGTTACTCATTGTTCGTTAAAGAAAAAAAAAATCTTAATTGTCAAACAGAAAATTTTATTGAAAATTATTTGTACTACAAGGTTGCCTTGGTTTATAGCCTTGGCGATAAATTTTATTTTTATGAGGTGACATTTTGTTTTTTTTAAATTAAGAAAACAATCTGCAGAAAACTAGCTTTAAACCTTCCGATAATAAGCACATCGTGGAAGTTTTTATTGGTAGAACACATTTACAGTGCTGGTAAAAAAAAATTGCATCACCCTCGCATTTTCACAACAATGATATTATATATGAAGTTTTGGTCGACCGATTAACGATGAATGTATGTGAAATTCTGCAAAACTTATGAAATAAACATTTAACAGCGGGAATCCGATACGTGTTTACATAGATCGGGGATGTTCCCGGACCAAAGCAAACTGCTGAACCCATGCTCATTTTTCCATTAATTCACCTGCGTGTGAGTTTAGAGAAAAAAAAAATACTTAACCCCATGGCAATTAAGTCTAATGGCAGGCAGAATAAAGGTTTTTAAATTGTTACTTACCAGTTTTGCCCTATGGCACGAAGCAGAATCATCCTGGAAAATGACGTTTGGAACTGAAGTAAAGTGTTCCCGGTTAGTAGGAAGCAATTTCTCCTCCAAAATGCCAATATAAACCTGAGCGTTTACTGTTCCTTGCACAAAGTGAAGCCCACCAACTCCTTGATCAGAAATACATCCCAAAATCATCTGGGATACGGGATGCTTGACTGTGTGTTGAATGCAGTCTGGATGATATTCCTCTCTTTTGCAATGCGGGTGATGCAATTTTTTTTACCACCACTGTACTGCCTTCCCATTACCTGAGAGTTTTATGTTTTCGACTCTTTCTTCAACTCTCAACAAAGCCGAGGAGCACTGTAATGCTTGTCAACTTAATATAAAAAAATGTTTCACTTATTTCCTCGCCAAAGAACCACACAAATTGTGCAATAACGAAAAACATCAAAATAAGTAGCAATTGAAAAGAGCATATGAAGAACTTTTCTTGTGGTAAAACGTTTTTACCCTCGTGCCCCAGTTACCGATAAATAAAAGGGCTTGAAGACTCCCGAAATATAAAGAAAACGCTAAGTTTAAATATTTGACGAGAAATTGACGTAAACGATCGCTTTAATTACGCACCATAACTCGCCAAACTTGGCGACTTTTTAAAATTTTGATGCATTTTTAAAACTTCTTATTTCGCTAACGGGGACACTAAGGTAAACAATTAATGCACTCAGAAACATTTCTTACCATGCTCTTTTAATTGCTAGTAGTTAAATTTTCTTTCATTATTACACTATCCAATGGTTTCTTATTCGCAACTCCAATAAAATATAGTGGGCGCTTCAACCACTGTCTAATGGCGGATGAAAAAGGTAAAACAAGCAAATGCCGTAACTTATAACTTGCTTTGACGCTTAATAAATGACAGTAATTTTTCATCGTGTTTGTGGGAAGTATTTTTTTCTATTCTTCTGAAATTACATTACATCATAAACTGTCTGAAGCCTGTAATTTACCCCAAAGAAAACACGTGGAATAGAATGTTTTACCTTATTTTTAGTATTATTAATCATCGCAAGGTAGCGTATTCGAGCTCTGGAAATGCGAATTTGGAAAATAACTTACATGGATAAAAAATGGATTTAACCAAAAGTTAATTAACAAACATCATGTTAACCTAAATTATTATTTGATTGATTTTAATTTTTTCGTTTTATGCCGAATATCTTCGATTCCGTTCGTTTGTACAGCTGTGGGCTTACGTCACGTCATCTGGTATTGAGAAAACTTAATCAAAAACCTTCCGAAAAATTCCGCCGATCGAAAAACAGAACCTTTCTTCGTAGCGAAAGCCCATATCTTCAGCTGTCAAAACACGAAGACTGCATTGAAATCGAAAATCAATTTTAGCCGTTTTCAATGACAGAAACTATGTAAAAAATTGTTTTTCGATAAAACAGTGGATTTTCTTCTCAGAAAATGCAGGTAAAATATTGAAATCTATAAGAATGTTAGGCGGATTCGGAATTAATTGAAACCTTCTACTTGTTATTTTTGCAATTTTGTGTCAAGCAATATCTTCTTCAGACATCCTGCTGCACATGATCAAGCTTCTTATTGACTGAAAATGTGCCATTTATGTATTGAATGCCAAGATCTTCTTGCATTTTTGTTTTTAAGGCACATATTTTTGTAAAATTTAATAATACAAGATCACTTTTAAAAACACAAATTTCAGTTTAACCTCTTTTATCGTTTGACTACGATTTTAAAATATACTATTTTTTATTCGTGTACGAACATTCGAAATATGTGCTTGAGAAATATCCTCATACATATAATATCCAAAATCACTGATCGAGTAACGTTCTGACGTCACCAGCAATGAAGTTACTTATAAACATAAATTGCTGAACAATTAAGAATTTTTATCGAGTTTTGTTTTGATTTTCAGAGATTCTTGATATTGTTTTGAAACTGTTGCCAATTTTTGGCACCAAAAAGATGTACTTCGACCTCGCTGATTTTGCCAGAAAGGAACAATTGGCCATATTTATGCGACCCGAAATTTCAACGATCAATATATCCCCAAACAGATAGTTGCTTCCCTCAAATGAAGAAGCCATTTTCGCCCGTCATATCAAAACCACGAAAATTTGAGCAACAGTAACGTTAATGCATACATATAGTGTTTGCTTTTACTATCTCTTTTCCTTTAGTTTTACCTTTCTTCATAATTGTGACGCAGTTAGTAACATAAATGTTCCAATCTATAAATGTCCCTCTCATTTTCTTTGAGACTTAAGTTGTACCAAAATATCTAACTAAAATGACTGGTCTCACAATTGTGAAAACTGCAGTATGATAAAACAATGCTACCTAGATAGTCTGCATAAATTCATTGCAAATTTAATTGTCACTTTGATTTTTTTACGTTTTCTCTTTATGCATAATACGCGAAAAGATTTTTTTTTTTTTTTGCTTGGGATACACCATTTTTATTTAAACTGTTCGCATATCGCACACCTATTACAGCACTACCACATTTGCAAAAACTAATTTTCGAGAAAAATCAATTTAAAAGCTTGAAACTTAAACTCTTATTGTAACACACTGACACATCTCAAAAATAAGGCAAAATTTGTTTTTCGTTTGTGAATGTCTTACATTTCAATAGAAATAATCCAAATGCATCAGGTCCTGTATATAACTCAACTTAGTGCATTGATGTATTAGGTGAGCGATCCAGCTAAAAGTAACCTTTTAACCGTGATGAAGTACTAAGTATTTGTTTCGTTGCTCTCTCCTCTTCAGCCGTCAGAAGAGGAATCCAAAAGTCTTCTTAACAAGAACAAAGCAAACTCCTAAAAACTTCTTATCAGTTTATAAATACAAAAAGTCCCTAAGAATAAGTGTTGGAAAAGAATCAGGTAAATAGTTTACAAAAGAAATAGAAAAGTAAAAAAATAAAAGTTCTGAACAATAAATCGTCGTTGGTCATTGTTTAGCTTCAGGCTTCGAAGATTTCTATTATATGAAATGTTCTCATCAGTAAAAAAAAGCAAACACATACATACAGAGACTGCTCTTCAACAAAGTATCTGTTCTTGTCTCGTAAATGCAACTGACGGTAAGATGATTTCAAGTAAAAGCATTTGGGTACTTTTTCCTTTCGCCATCTAGAGACAGAAATATTTTAAATGGGGTCGTTTCCAAAATTTAAAACTATTTTTTTTTCTGAAAAAGCATGCTTAAAAACATAGGATCTGACCATTTTTTGATAAATGTGTTTACGTTTAATATTTTAAAAAAATTACTGAAATCGGAGCGCTTTCATTGTTTACGGCTTCTGCCGATGACATCACAAATGATGATATGTCATTCAGTGTTGCCATTCAAAGTGCAAAATATTTAATTCGTATCTTTACTCACGTGTATTGGCAACGATATGGTTGATAGCAAGCGTAGAGCGCAATTTTAATTCGCTTCTTGATTATCATAACGTGGAAACGCAGTGAAAAATGCGGAAAAGTGCATCATTTGTGCCGTCATCAAGACCACGCCTTGTTTGAAAAATCGGAAATTAAAAAAAATTAATTTTAAAAAAACTGTTGGGAAAATGAAAGTAGTTTCTGGGTTCATGTTATTATTTTACCCATTCTATCCATTTCAATGACTAAAAGTAGTACTTTTGACTGAAAGAAACCACCCCATTGCAAATCTAAATGTTCCTAAAATATTTTCTAACGATTCAATTGCAAAACATTTGAGCCGCTCAGAAGTCAATGTGGTTAAGTCCAAAACACAAAAATTGAGAAAATTAATGTTTTTTGATACATTAGTTTTTGAAATTCTTTGTTTATTAATTTAATTAGAAAAGTGTATGCAATCTTTTTTCGAGGTGTAAACTCTGCAAAACCAAACAAGATATGTACAGGATGTGTAAATAAAAACGTAAGTATTTGTTGAAATAATGACAGCATCTTAAAAATTTTCGGACTTATACCTTTTGGCAGCTGAAAAAGATAAGAAATTTATGTAAAAATAATAGAATAACATTTATTGTCATAAGTTTTATGCTTATTAATCATAACAAACACCATCTTCTTCCCAGTTATTTAACTGTAAATCTTGATCTCCATGTGTTGTCCTTAATGTCCTGTAAAAGTTGTGTTTAATTGGAGATATATACTTTAATAAACACATGATGTCTTTTTTGTTTCTCTTGAAATTGTTCTGCCATTAGGATATAATATAAGTTGAGTTATATTTTTTAAATTTACTGGCCTACCTTTTTTTTTTAATATCAGTTACATAAAAGGTATCATCCTCGTCAAAATTATGTTTGAACTTAATGCTGCTTGGGTTTGACCTTTCCAATTTTATCCATCTCATAAGCCAATTGACTGCTAGTCCACTTGTTGATTTTTTTTCTGTTGGTAACAGCTTCTTCCAATGGTTTTGTGGATAGAAATTCTTGTGGATTCGTTTCGACAACTCTGAAAGAGTTCTTTCTTTTACTATTTTGTATTATATGATACCAGTCACTAGGGTTATAAATATACGGTTTTTTTTTTTTTTTTTTTTTGGCATAAGCTTTTATAACTGAAAAATCAGCATCATTGGGCGAATAACTGTGCCCACTTAATAAAAATTTAAGCTCAATTGATTCAGCTTTTATATCTTCACTCTGAACCAATTTCAGTAAACTTAACACAGTTTTTATGTTTCGATTCTGTCCTGAACATGAATCTGAATACATTATAATTTTTTGAAAATCCTTTGCGTACAATTTAATGTGTTTAGTTAAACACGATGACACTTCTTGTGAACCCCGCGATGCTTGGGTTATAGGTCAAACACATGTAGCTCTCGTTAGTTTTTAATTCATGGCAACAAAGATTCATTGTAAACATATAAGTTTCTCTTGTAATAAGCCACTGATGTGGATTGTTTCGGAAATGGTAATGCTTTTTCTATATCAAAACTAAACACGTATATTTCGTCTGCAGCTCTTAGTCGATCATTAGCCATACTATTACGGGCAATTTCTGCATTTCGCAAGTGTTCGTCATGTTCAACTTCAGCTGCATTTTTTTCTTCATTTATTGTAGATTGTTTTTTTATTACCAAATAATCAGATTTTGCACAAGTATCTTTTGAAGGTTCCTTATGTAAAAAAATATTGATAAAAGTTGGACTTATTCAAAATGGCTTCTGAAACTATTATACAATATATTCAGAAGCTATTAAAAAAAGTGCTGTCCAACCTAGAAAAAAGTAATCAACAAATAAATCCTTTAATAACTAAGAAGATTATTATTTATTTCATCAAAATTTTCAAAAATCAGAAAATATCAAAAATGGACTTAACCGTATTGGCTTCTGAGCGGCTCATTTATCAGAATACATTTTTATCGGTTTAACCCAATATCTAAATCTTTACTAATATTTTGATCATCATAGTAAACATTAAACTTAACTTAGACTTTCATTTGTAGTTCACTTTCCAAAAGCGAAAGCATGAATGAATGGCTACTGACTAATCAAAAAGTTCTACACCTACGGATTCACCGTTGACTGGACGTTTGTGTTTGCAACAAACAAAACGTAACGCTGAAAAGAAAAAAAAAAGGCTGTTTACTAAAAATTTGCTAGAAAACTCTGCTTTCTTTAAGATTTCTTGTTAAAATTAAGATTTTTCTTAAATAGCGCTACTTTAAAAGGAGCTGTGTCGTTATTAGAAACCTTTAAAAAAGTCCAGTTTCCGACAGATTTTCTTGAAAACAGACATTTTTTTTCCTTACAGTGTATTTGACTTATTTTGTCTCATTAAAGTGCAATTACGCTTCTGCCATAGCTGCGACGCATGTAAAGTTGCAAATAGCCGGAGGGGAGGTGGGGAGGGTCTCGCTTTTTACTTTTTTTAGAGGATTTCAATTTGTGCTCAATATACATATGAATAGGTCATTTTGGAAAGACATTGCAAAAGATAGGTAATAGCTCTTCGTGCCTGTAAAAATGTTGCTAAAAGGTCCGACGGCTCTGGCCTTTCCAAGTTTAAACAGACAACCATATCATGAAACGGAGCAATGTTTTGTTTACCACGTTTCATTTCACAGACAATTGCAACTAATAAACATAAATTGTGGCATTATTTAAATTCTTATCTTATTTACAGGTATACCGAGGAGGACAACTAACACCAATGCAATGGACAGCTGATAACTCTTCTGGTGGATTCACGGACAACATGACCAATCCATGGCTTCCGTTAAATCCAGACCACTATTCGACAAACGTTCAGAACCAACAAGACCGTCTCAACGAGTTTAGGAATCTCACAGCATTTCGATGGACACTGCTGAGGGACTTCAGACACGGCATTCAAAGACTCGACGTACTAGAACCCAACATTATTGTCCTGGAGCGAAAACATCGACGCGAGTACGGAAGGCGAGTCGTACTGGTGGCGAATTTCGGCAGCAGCCATGAAGACAGAGAATTTCCAGAAGCGTATGGCGATGTGTCAGCGATTTTGGCAACCCGGGGACAAACGCAGTGTCGGATTGGGAAAAGAAATTTTTCAGTCAGCCCTGGAGCAGCTTTTATTACCGATGTACGGCTGATATCAAAACCGACACATAAGTTTATTCTTTAAATGTTTCACTCATTTTCTGAGGCATCATTCATTTGAAGAAGCTCGAGAGCTTTTTGAGAACTTTCTTCAGTGCAAAAAAAGAAAGCTTAAAGACTCACTCAAGAGCTTTATAGTGTTAAGTCTCAAGGCTCAAGAAAAAGCACCTGATTAACTTTACCCCGTTTATAAATATGTGGAATAATGAACTATTCTTTCTTCGTGAAAAATTTCATAAATTTGGTTAAACAAAAAATGACTAAAACAATGCTAACTAAATACCAATCATAATTATCTGCCAAGATGCTGCTAAACAAAACCTATATGAACAGGCTGTTTCACCATCAGTTCATTAAAATAATTTTGATGTACATTTCTAATTACAAAAATGCAGAATTTTCTCTAGTAAAAATGATCTTCAAAATTAAAAATAGATTATTTGTACATAATACTTAATTAATTTTCGAAAATAAAATGGCAATGATAAGTTTGGTTATTAATCAATTATATAACCAAAAAGTATCCCTTATATATATTTAAGTTTTTACGTTTGACGTGTTTTTATTTTCTTATTTTTTTCCTTAGTTTATTTAGGCTGATGAACCTCATTATGGAAATTAAGGTTAAAAATGGTAAAAGTAATTCGATTTTACTAGAAGAAAAATTCATAGTGCTTAAATAAGCATATAAGATATTGAAAGTTTCGTTTCTTGGGCATTTTAAAGCAAATCATTGTATAGATATATTTATGGATTGGAAGATATCACTCTTAACTTATTTAGGTTACCTGAAATTAATCCAAGTATATGAGTTGAAGTTTTGTTCATAAACTTTGTATCTAAATCCTATTATATTAAAATGCTCAAGTTGTAAATAAATGTAAAAATAAAATATCTTGTTTGATTTTAACATGTCTGTAAACTTTGACTAAAAATATCTGTAACAAGAGAGAAATAAAGTTTTTTAAGGAAAAGGTGAGAGTTTAAATTATTTTAGAGGACAAAATGTACCCAAAATGTGAGGAAATATTTGTCCATGTCTCATTTTGAAGATCCCATGGAACTCCATAAGACATCTCTTAAAATTAAAATCTAAACAGGTTCTTTTAATACAATACTAGTAAAATAATTGGGGATTTTTAAAATTATTATTATTAAATGCTAATACATATTTTTATTATTATTGTTATTATTATTATTATTTTTTTGATATTCACAGATAGATATTTAAGTAGTAGCATTCATATTCCGTACGATTGATAAAAACATCTGCAAACGTGGCCGAACCTAAGAGTAGAAATTAAAATGGAAAAAGCAAGTCCATTCATTGGCTTAGCAAAAACTGAATCAAAGACCCCAAGTCACACGATTCAACAACGACGATTGGTTGGCATGTTTTGCGTGAAACAAACGGAAGAAACCTGATTTATTCCAATGCTTTGATTTAAAATATATCACATGATTTGGGAGTCTTGGGTTTTACGAATGAAAGTCTTCACTACTTCCATTTTATCTATTCTTAATTGGTCGGACCTGTTCAATTCGAAACCTTTCACGTTGCATATTCAACCAATCAGGTTTGACAACGCTTCAGTTTTCAACAAAGCCCAAACTTGATCTGTGAAATCATTGTTTTCACTGAATGTGTTAAGATTCTCAACTTGATATACTGCACGTAGGACATCTAATGTCTTTTTTTTTTTTTTTTTTGTGCAAAGCAATTTTAAGAGCACCTTACTGATATTGATCACATTTAATCTTCAAATAGAAAGTAACCTAGAATGAAAGCAGAAGAAATAAATGCAGGTGCATTTCATTACCAATGTAGTCAAAATAAAATTTCAATGTACTTCTTATACAAAATTTATTTTTGAAGTAAACTTTTTTTGCGTGAAACTAGCGAGAGAAACGTGACTTCTCCCAAAATGCTTTGCTTCAAAATCTGTCACGTGGCTTGGAATCTTTGCTTCACGAATGAAAGTCTTCGCTCCCTGCATTTTGTCTCTTCCCACGACTTCACCACTGCTTTTGAAGAGTTTTCCAATATAAATATGAAATATATCAATGAGGGAGGGAGTCAAAAAGAAGGGAGAAGTTTTTTCAGATTACCATGAAAACAAAAACAAATTTAGTTTGTTGTTTTAATATTCAATAAGATGACACGTTTTCGTCGTCAAGGTTAGAAATCGTTCATTCTCGTCGTGTTCATTCAAGGCTTAAGTACAAAACTGAACTGTACTAAACTTTCTCTTGTTCACTGTTCACCAGCCTCCGAGAGCCCGACCGCTCCTGGGTGGTGGCGACTATGCACTACACACAAATACACACATGCACACGAACACACGCCAACATGCATACACACACATGCCTACATGCCCACACATCTGCAAACACACACACGCCTACAAGGATGCACAAACACACGTCTACATGCACACACACGCTTACATATACACGCGCGTTTACATGCACTCACGCACACTCCTACATGCACACACACACTCACACCTACATGCACGCACACGCTTACATGCCCACACACACAAAAGCCTACATACACACACACACAAAAGCCTACATACACACACACACAAGCCAACATGCACACACACGCCTACATGCACACACATCTGCACACACACACACACCACTGCACATACACACATGCCCGCACACACACTCCTGCACACACGCACACTGACTCGTGATGACGAAAAACATAATTTGAATTCAAGATGTCAAAATAAAATTTTCTCTCTTTTTTTTAGCAACAGTGTAATGTTTTGTAGAGTAGCAGGGACACAGAAGGGGCCATGAGAGAAGCTTCATTTGAAGCTAGTCTGTAGACGCTCTTGCCCAATAAGTAGTTTATGGAAAAAATGAGGTAAAAGCAGGGAATATGTTTTTTTTTTCGTGCTAATAACGTAAAAAGAAACAAGAAACAAAAATACAGATAAGCGAAAAACTAAGTTTAGGATTCTGGGATAAGGATCCTTTCAGTTCAAAAGCATAACACAAAACATTTAGCTACGATTTTTTACTTAAAAAGAAGAAGGTTTGTTTACACGGGATGCCTCTTATGGTTTCCAATGTTATTTTTATATTAGCCAATTACAAAAATGACATCTGAAAACAAGGATCACATTACACAAATAAACCATAATTATTATTTAATGATTTGGTGTCAAAGGTGTCTGATATTGCGTTCTGTTCCAACATCATTTACATTCTTAATACATGTATTAGTTTTACTTGAAATCAATACTAAACTTAGGCAAGTATCAAACTTATTTATTCTAGAATAATAAGTTTGAATTGAAAAAAATAAGAAGAAGAAGAAATCGAAAGTTTATTGCTTTAAAGTTAAACTATATTCTTTAGACTTTAAGGTTAAAATTTCTTCTGTTTAAACTCTGGAGACAGAACAGCTTGAAATTCTCGACAAATTTCATTTGCTGCTTATTCGCCAGCATGAATTGATCGTTCCTCTATGTAATTTATTTTACAACAGATTTCCCAAGGCAATGATTAACAAGTTACTACCCTCAGATGGGCAACGTCACCATAGGAAGTCTCTCAGAAGCTCATCTAGTGGCCACTGTTTCGCAAAGACTTAATTGCTTTGGTCCTCCAGCGGTTTATTGATGAGTTTTGAACAGTTTGAAGTGATGTCTGATGTCCGCTGAAAAGATTTGCGAACGAGTTTAATTTTAAGCTGCGCTCAAAGCTTCATTTATATTTAAATAGACTTTATGCATCTGTGAATAGTTTCCTACTTTAAATGATGCACATTTTACGTTTGGCCTGGTTTGGGTATGTATTACATCAGTAAAGAGTAGTTCAAAAGTCCTCATAAAGTCAAAATAAAACTTCAAAAGTCAAAAATAATGATCCTGACCAATCAAGTTCCTGCAATTGTTGAAGAAAATTCATATGCACAATATTGTTTAAGATCATCTCGTTGATGGTTTACGATTGTTTTGCAGACTACACTTCATAACTGTCATGAAGTCTTTATTAAATTACTTTAAAAATGTGTAAGTAGTTATATTTTTATTAACATAAAATTGATTAAAAACATAGAAATGCACATTTAAGCGTAAATGAATAACAACTAAGAGGTCAATATTTTCCCTTAGAACGAAAAATAATAGAATACATTTACCGAAAGTAGCAAAAAAATATTAAGAAAAGTTATTAAATAAAGAAGTTGAAAACATGTAACAACGCATTATTTTTGACTGAACAGAAGACTGAAGTAGACAATAAAATAGACTGAAAAACAATAAAATAAAAGATTATTTTTGTTTCTTCTACTGTCAAAAATAAGACAATAGAAGAAACTGAAATATTTTGATCGAAGTTGGTAAAAATTTAAAATTTATAGAAATATAGTCTGCCCACAGATTATATAAAATTAGCAAACAATCTCACTTAAAACCAGTCTTTCTGAATGATGGGAAGAAGTTAAAATTTGATGCGCGTGTTCCGCTCAATTGAATATGACTCTGCTTAATTTAGAGGCTAACATATTTCTGCAAATGCTGGCATCCCTGAAAGCTAATAGATGCGTCCATTTCGGCCTGTAAACCGGAAGTTTGTCTTTCCATCTAATCCGTGGTCAGACTGTTTCTTATTTTCTTTACAGGAAAAATTGATTTACCGTGAATTTTATTATAAGCTTTAAAAATGAATCAAATAAACACACTCCTTTTTCATCGTCACATGACATTACTTCCTTTTATTATTATTATTATTATTATTATTATTTTTTTTTTTGCTTTTCTTTACTGCTTAGTATTTAGCTTAGTTTATTTTTTAACCATATTATACATTAAGCATTTATTCAGTTTATGTTTTAATTTCTTTTAATTATTTTTTCAAACTTCGTCTAGGCAGTGGGTTAAGAACAACACTGATGATCTTGAGTGCATTTAAATAAATCAATATTTTTAGTAAAAGTTTTGATAGTTTGTAGGAAAAACATTAACTTTACAGAACGAAAAGAAAATTGTTTAATAAACACTTTCAATTTTAATATTTAACTACTACTCGTTGTGTAATATGTCAAACTACAAATATACGTTGCACTCTATATCCTACATCTATTCTTAAAAACTATGTTAAACTGGTAAGATATGCCCTATATTTGCGTAAATTGCACGTCATTTCGGTTTTCCAAATGCATTAAACAACGAATAAGAGTAACATTTGAAATGTTGGTGGGCGAATAAAAGATAAAATATAATGCAAAATGGAGTACATAGCATGAAAAAAAATGTTGAGATGGGCTGATGGAATTCGTAACTCATTTTTCTTCAGAGTATATGCAAATAATGCTTAGAATGTGTTTTGTCTTTGCGCTTCTAAGAGCTATTTAGTGTTGGATATTTTTTTGAGGAAAATGGGTTTTTGCCGCATTTTTTTTCCCTCTTAGGACAATGGATATTGTGGAATATTACTGTCTCTGTATTATTCATGTTTATTTTTCCAGAAAGCGTATCATTTATTTTTAAGAGTTGTTTGCTTTTAAATGCGGAGTTTTATTACTGTGAAAAAAAAAAAAAAACGGAGAGAATAACACTTACAAGAAAAATAATAATTTACTGTGTGAAAGAAACAAATTTAGTTAAAATGAGCTTGCTTACTATTTTAACTGCTCAAAATACCTGGTTGGCAAAAATATTGCATACATCTTCAAAATTTGTTGCTTTTGCATTTAAAAAGCTACAAAGGGCAAATAAACTATATATTGTTCCATTAATCCAGCTTAAGTTAAAGTTTTTGTCCCATTTTAGTAACAAACGTGAGGAAACGTAATATTTATATTGATTACAATGGTTATAAGTTATTATTAATATTACTATAAAACAGGGGTTCTCACGTTTTTCGAATTTGCAGCACTCTTTGAAGAATTATAATTTTCTTATTGCATTCTCTTTCAAGTCCACCTCTAATAAAGATATACGTTACTATTATAGTTCGAAATATGGTAAATGTTATCATTAGCTGATGACAGAGCAAATTTAAACTTCAACAAAGTTATTATTACGCTCGGAAAACAGTTCATTTTTATGAGATGAATAAATGTAAATAATATTATTTAATAGAAAGAAAATATTTAAGTTTATGTAAATGTTTAAAAGAAAATATTTGTTAAATAAAAATTTACTGATAATTTTGTTGTCAAACATAATAGAAAGTACATAAAAAGTAAAATCCGCCTACTTAAGCAGCTATTTACCCTCCCTATTTAGATGTTTGGCTCGGGCTAGTGAACATCAACATTCACCAGCGAAAGACATGAGCGAAAAGTCGAATATTTCCGATAAATAACCGGGAAAATTTACAATCTGCCGCTTCGTTTCTTCACAAAAACAAGGTATATACAAAAACATATACCGTGGAGTATATTTTACCACCGTGGTATACCCTGGTAGGTGCCGAAAAGTCCTTCTACTCTCTTTGCTGCATTAAATTGAAGAACACAAGCGAATATTTAAGATATAAATTTGAAATATGTATCAAAAGGCCAATAAAACGTTGAACATCCATTAAAATACTAAAACAAGCACAAAGGAGAGTAATTGAATGCTATGAAGAATCATTTTCAAAACAAGTAATAACTATTTTGTAGTAAGTTACCGCCCTAAGCCACAAATACACACATCCGAGGACTGCACGAAACTGCAGTCCTCGAATGAAATAACTGAACTGGCGGTGTATTTTAAATATTTCTGCCTTAGCCCTGGCTTAGGGCGGTAATTTACTACAAAATACAATGCTTTGCCATCAATTTTTGAGTTGAACCGCACCATTGCTGCATTTACTCATCAAGTGTGCTGATTCTACATTAGCTACCAGTTTGTTTGGCTCTCTTTGCTCCTTTAAGAGGTTTTTCTCCTCCAGCTCAGGTAACTCCTATTCCGGGCTGATGAGTGCTAAAAACCACGAAACTGCAGTCTTCGGATGGAATAACTGAGCTGGTGGTGTATTTTAAGTAAGTAATAACTATGATTGAAAAAGGCAGAAACATAGATAAAACAATTGATAATAACTACAACATCTGATTTTTCAATTTTTTTTAATATAGTTGAATAAAAGACGCTCGAACATTAAAAAATGTTTTAAAAAAATTTTCAGAGAGCAAGTATAATTGCGTCTTTGAAACATTACAAGTTGTACAAATCAAGTAGTACAAACATCAGTTTACAGTTTTTTATCATAAACATGCGTCAATCATTTACAC
>NW_026557789.1:0-63377 GCF_026930045.1 Uloborus diversus
AATGCTTAGAAGAGTATAATTGCGGAAGCGACATTGTTCACGTGATTGTTTTCGTAAATGTTGGCGACACTTTTAGTGGAGGTACTTGCAAAAACCATTATCTTATGAATTTTGCTTAATTGTGAAGGGAAATTAAATCTTGTTTCGATAATTTACAAAAGGTTAAAAACGTTCCTAAAGGCTTGAATGCTATACGAAAATTCCAATTAGTTTTTAATGTAAAAGCTACTCGTATATATATTCGTTGTCATATAAAAGCCTAAAAATATTCATAATTTCTTAGGTAAACAAAGAACAGATTATTATCGAATGCTCTATCTTTTGTTAGCTTCAAGAACTTTTTGTAGAAGTTTTTCTGATGTTATCAGTTTAGAGTTAAATTGTTCAGACACTTTTTAAAACGAAAAAACTGAGATTCATTTTTCCTATGTTCGAGGCCACAGTGGTAATTATGGGAATGAAAGAGGGGATAGACTAGCTAAGGAGGCAACTTGTTTTGATGGTACTTTGGCGATGTCTGTGCCGCTTTCTCATTGGAAATACAGTGCGAGGGAAAAAACTGTTACGGATTGGAATGCAGAATATCTTGCCTCATCGAAAACATTATGGAGAAAGAGATTTTTCCCCACTATATTTTTCATCGCTTGAAGTGCAAATGTTTTTCTTCCGACTTCCTGATAACCCAGGTTTTAACTGGACATGGTAGTTTCAATAGCTACTTGTTCCGCTTTAAGTTGGTGAACAGCGATATTTGCTTTTGTGGTGAAGCCAAGGGGGATATTGAACATTATCTAATGAGCTGCAAGCTGCATCGTGAGGCCAGATGTTTCTTCAGGGAACGTTTATATAATCTGTCCTGTTGTTGACCTCCTGTTCTTTCAGATCTCGTAAAATGTTTAGAAAGACTTGATGTTCTTCGGGGTTTTGTTTTGTGTTTTTCCTTTTTGTTTATTTGTGTCTTATGTTATTCTTGAACGTTTTTTTTTTTTTTTTTTTTTTTTTTTTTTTTTTTTTTTTTTTGTCTGTTTAAGCTTTTGTGATTTTTACTTACTTTTGTAAGCCTCATGTTATACTTTGTGGTGCATGAGGAGTTCTGAATAGATCTTAAATTAATTAAAAAAAATATTCTGATTTTAAAAAATAATTATACTAACTGCAACCTTAACTTTAGAAACTTTCATTATTTTAATTTAGCATACCGTTATAAGAGATAATAAATTGATATGGTTTGCTAAAGTCACATAAGCTTTCTTTTTTGGACACCAAGTCGCATTGTCTGGCATTGCACGGTCTACCTTTAAAATAAAACTGCGTCTACTGACACATGATCAACAATCAGGCTTAAATAAAAGAGAAAAAAGTAATGCAAAATTTTCCGACAACGTGTAGAAAAGAGCAATTTCATAACTTAAAATTGAAATTTGGACCTTTTTACATATTTTTAAAATTCCTTAAATTCAACAATTGTTATTAATAGACGTATACATTCCGTGTCAAGGATGTTCCGGTTAAGAAAATTCTATAAGGGAAATTTTGCCCCCCCCCCCCTCCCCCTCCCCATAGTGATCAAGAAAACTTCTATATGTAAATTCCTGAGCATCAAATGAGACATTCGCAAAATTTGGGAAAGATCCAATGCAAACTGCGAATTTGTACGTAAAATCTCCTATGTGAATTCCTGAGCATCAAAAGACCATTAACAAATTTTTACGGGATTTTTTAAGGAACACACACACACGCGCACTTAAATGATCCAAATACCAAAACTGAGTTTCAAAATCATTTTCATCCCTTATTTTATTTTACATCAAATATCGCAAAGTTGTTTGAGTAGTTAGTACGTTTCATTTTTGAATTTGCGTTTCATAAATATGTATGTGTCATTCATATGCAAAATGTCCTACACTTGAACACTCAAACATAGAGTTCTAAAGCAAACTAGATTGTTCATGTGTTTGCTCCTTATAACCTTCTTCTTCTCCTCCCCCCCCCCCTCCCTATAAATCGCACAAGGACTGAAGCTCAAAAAATATACACAGTCAAGTCCCAAAACATTTGTAGTATCAACTTTCAGACTTTAAAATCGTTAGAGTGCAAAACTAGCAATATTATACTTATATTTAAATGTCATGACCGGCTACGAATTAAAGCGGGGTTTCTCAATTTTTTTAATAAGTGGAATCCTTTTAAATAACCAGTTTTTTCGTGGAACCCCTGTTTTTTTCATTAGTAGTATAGTTCGATGCAACATTCTTGAAATGTTTTATTTGCAGCCAAAGTGAAAATTATTTCAAAAAAATTTTGTAATATTGAAATCTAATTTCAAAAATAACCAAAAAATGAAATTTGATAACAAAATTTTGTAAATCAAAAAAAAACTTTGAAGTTTAAAATTTATGTTTAAATTTTTAAAATTCAACATTTTGATAATTTTTTTAAGTTTTCTATGAAGAAAAGAAAATTAAGAATGAGAGTTTTGTGTAACCCTTGATTAATCTTCATGGAACCCCTGGGTTACGCGGAACGCAATTTAAGGAACGATGAATTAAAGCATAACTTTGAAAAATTTATTGAATATATTAATTTTAGTGTAGAACGTTGCATTTTTCTGTAATTCTGTCCCACCAAATGTTAAATTTTGCTCTACACTGAAACTGAACATATTTAAAATTGAATAAGGTCAAATGGTAACATCTCGTGTTGAAGTTTATCTCTGAAATTCATCTCTTACAAAGCATATTTTAAAACTTTAAGCCATTATTGAAAGCCTGAGTATTAATTTTACACGAGTTAACTAACACTTAATTGTCAAAAAAAAAAAAACGTAAGAGGAACTTTCAAAAGAATATTTTGTGCAAAAGTTTAAGTAAGGGAATGTGGGGCAAAGACAAATAGCGGAACAGAGTGAAATGGTGAAATATTTACTCTGCTTTTAGCGCCACCTATCTGGTAATATTTTAACTATCTAGTAAGACATGTAGTCTATTCCAGTCAGGATATAAATACCTCTGAAGTTCAAAGCATAAATGCTGTTCCAAAAAGTAAATGTACCAGTAAGGGACATTAAGTCAACTCATGACCCCACTAGCTTAACGGGCCTTGATATTTTCTGACTTTTCTGCATTAAATCGATGCAACTACGATCCGATCAATGCATCCACCAATCAACTCACCCCTGCATCCACCTATCAATGGCAACGTAATAGGGGTTTCCTGTAGCGCCCTCTATTTTTCTATGATTTTCAGCGAGTGTCACGGTCTGTAAGAATTAAGTGGGGCCATGGTCAATTGAAAAAAAAAGTTTTAAAGAAACACGTGATTCGATTACTTAGCCTAGAGCCGCTAGCCAATCTTGTTTTAACCATCATGCATCATTATTAATACACAAATTTATTCAAAATATATACCTTAATTTGAAGAAGAAAAAAAATTTTAACTTTCTCTATGATCCAGTAATGGGCGCACTAAATTTCATACATACTAATAATGGAACCTCCTAAATTGGGTAACACAAAAAATATGCATGCTTATTTCAAAAAATTTTTAATGTATTAAAATAATTAAGATGAATAACTAAGCAATAAAAGTAATGGAAAAAGTAATTAAATTATTTTTTAAGTTAACCACTTGGTTTCCTTAGTTATTAATCACAAGAGAAGAGTATCAACAATGGACCAAAAAGCATACACATTTAGAAATCTACGTGTTTTACTCGAAAATTTTAAACCAACTCTGGAGAAATATAAGTAATGTTTTTATGTTTTCATTTACTTAGCAATTCATATTTGTCGAAGTAAAACAATACATTTTAGAGAAAATTATCCTTTTATATTTAACGTAAAAAATCTCAAAACTTGTTTTTAAAATCAGTGTGAAATTGAATTATTAATACTAAAAAGAACGAACTTAACTAGTAATAACCTTTGTGAATATATTTCTAAAAATTGCATCGAATTGCAAAACAGTAAGCAATAAAGCTATTGACGCGGTTATTTGAAAGCACGTGTAAAGCAAATAGGATTATACCTTTGATAAAGCAATGAATAATGTAACTTAGGATTTGTTTCACAACACTGAGTCATCAGTTGATACACGCTCTGACTACAGAGGGTATGGAATTAATAACATGATTCATTGTCCTTATTAAGTTACTTTGCCAAGACACTAAATGTATAACCATAGCGACATATAAGCATGGCTAATTTTCAGTCTTTGCCTTGAGAAACTGTTATATTTCGCAGGTTCTCTCTTATGCTCAAAAAATTACTTCATAAAATGTTATATATACATTCAGAGATAAAGTGGATCAAGTCCATTTCGAATTAATCCAGTTTGTTCTGAATATTTTTTTTTTCATGCTCGAGAAGATGTGTATCAATATAGTTATATAAGGCATAAATTTTGTTGTGTGAAAATGCACAATCTGAAATAAGAAGAATTTCAAAGCATAGAAATACGGCAAACTTTCGAGTTTTTTAAATGATTTGCTGATAACTTTTGTGACTAACAATTTACTTAAAACCACGCCCGTAACATCGGGTTGAGCAATTTCTATATAAGTGACTTACGTGTGATCCACTAACGATGATGAAATACCGTGTTTTGCTGATGATTGTGGTGTTTTTTGATTGTGAATTAACATGGAGTAGGTGCAAGGGCAGATCCAGAAATTGTTCAAGAAGGGGTCGATTAATATTTTAACCTTATCTCTTACTACGTATCTGATTTACACATGCTTATGGAAGGGAAGGCGGCAGCCACATTTTTACTTTCTTCTATATCTAATATATAGAAGAAAGTATTGGATTCGTGCAAATTTTCGAATTTCGAATTTTGACGGATTCGAACGTTTTGAAGTGTGCTGAGTCCATTTCGACTATTTTTGGAAAATGTCTGTCTGTCTGTGTGTGTGTATGTATGTGTGTGTGTATGTATGTGTGTATGTGTGTGTGTCACGTCTATGTGTGACCAGTTTTTTGTGGCCGCTCTACAGCAAAAACTACCGCATGAAATCGAACGAAATTTGGTACACATATGTGCCCTTATGTGAACTTGTGCCCATTGGTTTTTGGCGCGAATTCCTCCAAGGGGGGTGGAGCAATGGGACGTTTTTTGAGTTACGCGTGCTTGCTATTCCTCAGGAAGTAATTGGCGGAATCAAACAAAATTTGGTCCTTATGTTGCCATTAACAGGAACAGGTGCTGATTCAATTTTGGTGTCAATAACTCAAACGGGGGTTGAGCTATAGAACGTTTTTTGTCGTCAATTGTGACTGCTATATCTCAAGAAATAATGAACGGAATGAAAGAAAAATTTATCGGCAAGTAGTCCTTAGTGGGTATAAGAGCTGATTTTATTTTGGTGTCAACAGCTAAAAAGGGGGTAGCGCAATCGCCCGTTCTTTTTTTCCATTGTGAGTGCCCTATCTCAAGAAGTAATGCTACGTTCTGGTTGAAATTTGGAATATATGTGAATCCATATGTAAACAGGCTTTGGTTCAATTTCGGCGCCAATCGCGCCAAGAGGTGCTGATTTATTTTTATTATCATTATTTTTTAGCGAATAAAAATAGTTTTATTAATGCAACAATAAGAAAGATAAATCGTAATAGATTCTCGTCTGCGTTCAGCTCGTGATTTTAATTGTATGGAAATGATCGGAAATATTATCTCAATGATTTAAAATTTTTAACTGTTGCCATCTTATGTTTGTTAACAAATAAAATATTTGTAATTCATTCAAGCAAGGCTTTCAAAATAACTTTCAATTTTCGCTCTTTGCTTTTGCAATAATTCAGACATTGGGATGGTCGTCAAGTTTTTGCATGTGTAATTTTGTTTTTGTTGGGAATATTGCTTCCTCGTCAAGCATGGGGAGGGATCAGAAAAAAAAGAAAAATATAGAAGAAAGTTTCGTGATGGCCACAACATACTAGTTTTATATGTAGCACAACTATTCTTTTCCTATTCGTTGAAAGAGGTATTCTAAAATTGCGTTTTAGAACTTCGATTTCGTAAAGTTTCTGGGGGAATATTTCGAAAATTCCTCCTCTTAACATGATCAAAGGTCGTCGAAAATTACTTTTTTTTTTTTTGGAAATTCAACTTCGAAAAACTACCGGAGAAAAACTACTGAATTCATTCCTTTCCCTAACACTATCTAAGCTGTCTACAATCGCGTCTGTAAGACTAAAATTTTGCAAACTTCACAGAGGGAAGGCCTCCAAACTCCTCCTCCTAACATCATTAAAGATCGTCTGAGACTGCCTTTTTAAAACTTCAATTTTGAAAATGTTTCCTGGAGGGAGTTTTGAACTCCTTCTTCTCCTTAACGTCATCAAAAATGGCCTGCACATGCGTTTAAGAAATTCAATTCGGAAAAATTGCCGGTGCAGGATTCCTCAAGGAAAGGCCCGCCTCCATAATCCATCTTTTCTACCCGTCCTTGAGTAGAAGTTAATAAGAAACCAAAATGGAGAAGGGGCATTTCACAGCATTTGGCTGTTACGGACTCTGCACTTCAGAATGATGTTTTAGCCTCCTACTCATGATTAGTGGAAATAGTGAAGTTAAATCTTTTGTAAATGATTAGTCCTATGTGTACTTATGCCATAGGATTGAAAAGAGTTTAGATTTGTGTTGAATTTCTAAAGATATAGGAAGATATATAGCATGTTACGGACTCTACACTAAAAAGACAGAAATTTTTGCTTAAACTTTCTTCAAATTTTCTGTGAGAGTAATAACTATTCTTACCTAATGAATGTTTTCTACTATGTCTCAGTTTATCTATAATATATTTAAGCACCAAAATAATTTTTAAAAAGGTAAAAAATATTTTTTACGGAATTATTTACTAAAGAACTGCACGTTTATGAACATGTTACGGACTCTACATATTTGCCACGTTCGAGTATTGTTTGAATTATTGTTTATAGAGTCTAAACCACAACAATACTACCACATTGTTCAATATTTACAATGATGGAATCAACTGTTATGGCTATTTCTTCATCATATATGTGAGGAGTGCCCACCTGGGAGGGGGGGCATGCCGCACACTGTGCCATTGAAGTTTTTTAGAGGGTGTTTTGAGGGTTGGATCAGACCAAGAGATATGTTGATTTTTTTCAGTCTTGAATTTGATATTAAAAGTGATAGGTTTTATTGCAAATTTCACTAACAATTTAACTTTTATAATAGAACCTTGGTTATCTGAAGTGATCAATACCGAACCATCTTCGGTAAGCCAAAATTTCTGGATGAATTTTAAGGAGGGGGGACATGTTAGGAAGAAGATGTTTTTAAGTCAAAACTTTTTAAATTGCATTTTTAAAGGTAAGTTAAATTTTCTATTAATTCAATATAAAAAGGCAACATTTTTTGCTTCAAGAATCACAATTTTTAAGCAACAAAATTTTGTTCATTTACGGTTTAAATAATTGCATTTAATTAATTAAATGTATGATCGGTCATGTATGGCACGAAAGATCTTATATTTTTGTTTAATGGCCCTAATATTAATGTACTAAATGAAATCTGACATGCCTTACTTTGTTCCTTTATTTTAACGTGAAAGTGATTTTTTTTTTTTTTTTTTTTTTTTTTTTTTTTTTTGCACAATATGTACTGGTATTTTATACTGAAAATTTTCAAATGTCACCCTGAAAATATACTGAAATTCGGGACCACCAGATCAGTCAACATCCCATAAGACAATAGGGGAAATTGGGACTCGTTAGACCGGCCTTGATAATTTTAATACTTTTTTTTTTTAATTCACGACCAACAAAAAGTAGCGCCTATAGTTCTACAATTCCTATAATGAAATCATATTGTACAGTTATTTTGAACAAATTTCAGAAACTGTTATTTTGGCAGTGCTATTTTTGATTGATTAACTTTCATAACTAAGCAACTTTATTTTTTTAAATGATTTTCATGAAAAATGGAGCAGTAAATTGAATTCCTCTCCTAAAATAAGTTTTTTTGGTCCTTAAGTATTAGCAGTTTATTTCTTGTTGTAGGAAAAAAAAATCAGGACAACTTTTTTTAGACCAAGAACCTGGGGTATGTTGGTTCACTTTTAGAAAACCCACAAAAACTTTTGGAACAATTAAAAAAGCAATACTCCAGTATTAGCAATAGTGAAGTTGCTAAAAACACAAATTGTGCTGCTGATTCTTGAAAAAGTGTAACAGTACATGTTGGTCAATTTTAATTATATTGATCTTTAAACTTTGGTTTTTGATTTTAATCACAAAACATTTGTTTGGTACAAATGTTGGATAATATTTAATATTGAAATTGTAATAAAAGTTGTTTTTGTAATGTTGGGACTCTGGGACTGTGGCAGGTTGGCTCACTTCACAAAGTTCTCTTAAAATAGTAATGGGAAAAAAGGTAATGAGTTGAAAATTTTCTGCGATGATGAGAAATATTTAGTGTAACTCATGGTAGAAAATAAAACTACTGATTGAGTTTTATGATGAGATTTTAAAAAAAAGAAAAGTAGAGAGCCAGACCATATGCCCTGACTCCCCCTGCGCACTTACTTGTGCAGTCAAATTTCTTCTGAAAATCAAAGTTTTTTTTGTTGTTGTTGTAATTCCCTTTAAAGGGCTACTTTTTTTCTTTTTTTTTCTGTGTAGGCTGTTCAAGCATTTTGGTAAAGAAAGAGCTGTGTTGAAACAATTGCCAAATCTAGAGTCCGCAACGTTTTGTAGAGTCCGTAACCAAATTTAGAAAATTAATAAAAAAATGCCGAATTTAAATTTTTATGAAACTTGTTTTAAAATATTGTAACAACCATCCGTGGGCCCGAACACGGATTCTCCTGGTTACGAAGAAAACGCTCTGCCGATCAAGCTATTCAGCTCTGTTGGTCATAGCGCAAATTAAAGTTATAAGTTTAACTGAAAACCTCATTCTGGTTCTTTAAAACAGGTTTTTCGGCTGAAAAAAACAATTTTTAGACCGTGGGTCTATTTTCCGTCAGTAGCCAGCACCATAAGCTTTAAAATAAGGCGTAAATCAAAGAAATCGATCTAGAATTGAGGAAAATCTGGCGTAGAAACCAAAATCAGGCTACAGAAATAATATATAAGATTCAATTTAGTGATATAAAATGCATAAATAAAAATTTTAAAAAAATTTTTCTTCTAATTATTCTTACGGACTCTACAATCACTATTTTCACAACTTATAGTTTTTTAACAAATGCGCGTTTTCATTAAAATTATTATATGTATTAGAGACAATCCTTAACTTTATTTGTCCCAAGCAACAGTTTTGGCTTGAAATTCAGTTCAAGTCACAATCGAGGAAAAATTCAATGTAGAGTCCGTAACGAAAAAAGTTGTATTTTTGATGCTTTAATTGCGATTACATGCATAATATGAAGTAAATAAAGAAAAAAATATGACATGTATGTCCTTTAGAATGTGCTTTTTTCAATATATATAAAAAATTTAACCTTTTAACAAATTCTGTTACGGACACCCCTATGTCACAAATATCTTGAAATACCCCCAAAACAAACTTGCTACTTTATCATAACAGACAGGAAGAAAGCGGCGTTTAGCCCCAAGATGGCGGATGTGCCGCTTCTTAAGCAACGTTCGAGGGTTTTAAACGCATCCACCTTTGACAAAACGTCTTTTACTGCTAAAAAACCTTACGGTATTTCATCATTTTAAAAGTTTTTTAAGTTCTTCGATCACATGCGAAAGATCTTCAGAGCTGAATTGCCTGAGAAGTATATCTTGTTGATAAGTTGTTAAAATGGTTTATTTTTATTTTAAGTTTAGTAAACAATCGAAGAATGTATTTTGTTGCAAAAAACTATTTTTCTACCACGTTAAACTACTTTTGAAACTCAAATCCTTAGTTTTCTTCATGCGTGATGTTTTTAAGGTTAGTAGTAATTTTCCGAACATTCCAAATTTGTAGATTTCAGCCGAAACCGAAACAATTGGAGACACTTAAAAAACTACTAACTTGTTTTTCGTTTCGGAAGAACCGAACTGAATCGAATTTAAAGCAGACTCAATTATGTGATTTAGAAAAAGCAGCTAGGAACCAATTGAGCTGAGAAGATTTTCTACCAATTTCCTCTTCACTTTCCGGGATTTATTTAATGCAGTTCACCGAATTAGTTTTATAAAGTTTTAGTTCGAAGGGCCTTTGTCTGTTCGTTTAGATTTTCACACAACAGTACAAATTTGTGCCAAGAAAAAATGCTTGCTAAAGCTTTGGCTAAAGAAGCTCAAAATTTGGAATTTTATTTTCAAAGTAAATTTTACCACTTGGAAATAATTACACAGTGCATGTATGAAATAAATAATATTTACATTTAATGTACTCTTTTGATTATGAATTACATTATCTATGTTGTGATTTTTTATGGCATATTGTATGGCTAAAGTCCTTCTCATTGCATAGGATTAAATGTTTGTAGGATTAACTCACAAAACTTCAAGAAATTTTGAAATATAAGTTTATAAAAAACACAATGCCCTAGATTAGACTGCAAATACAACAATTACTACTTTTGGATTGAACTTGACCAATTTAACACCTAGAAATTGGTTTTACATCTTGGTAATAATACGTCTGCCACATAAAACTGTTTCACATTTTCATTACGTCGGTCACTTAAGAAACTCAACCCTCTGATTTTACACCATAGATTAAATTCAAGGTTTTTCGCTGATTTGTTGTTCTTGATTTGACAACCCATACTGCCTTGGGAAGGTACGCAGTAACTTCAAATTTGTCACTTTTTTTTTTTTTTGCAATTTTTCATCTATTGTACTTTTTATTGTACAACCTTGCTTATTTGGTTTACCCCAAAATAAACCACGAAAAAAAACGTCAAATTCCAGCATTTCCCTTTTGTTGTATGGAATCCAAAATGCGTTCTTTAAATATCTTACCAGAAAACCACACGATGAAGGAAATTCGAAAACTGGTAGCATTTGGAAGAGTATCGTAAAATATGTTTGTGGTACAAAAACTACGTGCCCTCGTGACCCCATTATCAAAATATGAGATCTTAAAGAGATTGTAGTTTTTTTGAAAAAAAAAAAACTTGTAAAAGTTATTCCAGTATTTTTAAAATGAATAAATAACATGTAGTAGTTGTGCATTTGCGTTATAGACATTTTAGCTGTAGTGACAGGTTTTGTTCGGATTACAGGGGTTGTTATAACGAACGTCAACTATATTATTAGTTTTTAAGAATAAAAATATCTATTTCCATGTACTTTCCCATATCGATTATTTCAAAGCGCATATTAGACTTAAAAATTATGAAAAAAACATTTACAACTTACTATCCGTTGTTTTCACTTAAAAATTTAATTTTCCTTCCCATTTTAAATTAAAAATTAAATATTTGCTCTCACAGTGGTCAGACAATAAAAATGCATTATATTGATAATCCACTATATTATTAAAATCTGTTCGCGTCCGTCTGTCTGTCTGGAGATCTATCTTCTCGAGAACCGCTGCGAATCGAGAGTCAAACGAGATACCGATCAAATCGAAATGTTCCAAAGAAAACAATAGGACAAATTTTGTAATTGTGCGACTTTAATTAGTGGAGATATTAATTAAAACGTTAATTAACATAACGTTATTCAGGAATTTTTATTTCTTCCCTGTTGCCATTTTGCATATGGGTGAGCAAGTAAAATTCTAATAATTGTTTTAAAAGATTTTTTTGGCTGCTGTCCAAATCTTAAAACTATGTTTCCATCTAGAATTTCATTTTAAATTAGTTTAAAATAGGTTGCTCTATTCGGACATAGCCTTTTTTTTATCATCTGTCCTTTTTTTTTTATTTTTTACATTCAACGTTCTTTCCCCATTCAACGTTCTGCCCCATACTCTTTTCAGCATATGAAAGCTGTTTCTTTAGCTATGTTTATTGATTGTAGTGTAAGTTGATCATTCACTGGCCTCATATTTTGGTACATTTAGGATGTGCGACTAATTATGTTTATTTTGTTGGACTTTTTCCCGTCACATGGGTGAGTTTTCGAATTGCAATAACTCTCTTTTTCCTTCCTGTTTCTATTTTTGAAATACAGTTTGTATCGTTAAAAGAACATGTTAAATCAAGATTGTTCGTATTTCTTTAAGTGAAACAGAGTTGAACAAAAAAGATTGTTTTTAAGGATTTTAACTACAGCTGAATTGGAATCTGATGACTTGGTACTAAATTAATGCTTACTAGTTGACCCGTGCGGAACTCCGCACTGTACTTCGAATCGTTTCATAAGGTATTTCGCTCTTTAAGAATTTCAAAGGAAGAACATTATGAAGAAGAACCGAAAAAAAAGTAAGCGCAGAAGAGAAGGCATGTAATTTAAAGACATCAGTAACAAAACCTCGTTAACTACAACGTTGTGATAATTTGACCATCGCTCACCTTTTGGTCGTACATATTTTCAATTCAAACATAAATATCATTAAAAGTGTGGCTGAGTAGTGACTCGTGAAAAAGCAATAATTGTGCATGTAAAAAAACAGGTTGTGGCAAACAGAGTCCTGCCTATGTGAGCATCTGACGATTGATTGATCATTGACTGACTGAGAGATATTTATTGGCACGGATTCGAATTGGCGCCATTCTGAGTAACAGCCCGACACCCCAACAAACCTAGCAATTGCGCCTTCCTTTTCGAAAGCTATTCATTAAAGGAATGCGTAGTCGAATTGGCGCCATTCTGAGTAACAGCCCGACACCCCAACAAACCTAGCAATTGCGCCTTCCTTTTCGAAAGCTATTCATTAAAGGAATGCGTAGTAAAAAACAGCAAAAAGCTTTTTGCCAAAAATAATAATAATAATAATAATAATAAGATCATGCTTCTATGTTTTGTCATTAATCAGCATGATACGATTTAAAATTATTCGAAAAGCATGGAATTTGATTAAAGAATGACGAAGATCTCACGTAGCAATTGAAACGAACATTCTAGAGAAGTAATAAATTAGATTGAAAATAAGTGTTTTTATCTTTGAATATTGAACTATTTCACATAGAAGGTTGCTTTAACAGTTACGGCTTAAATGCCCGCACATGTTTCTCTTTTAATCGAACACTTAAAATTCAAAACCAAAACCAGTTGAACTGAGTACGTTTTTTAAGTGTAATTTTTCGAACGTAGACAAAATGTATTTTTTTTAGCAGAAAGCAAAGGAGTAGAAAATGATTTCTTGCTAATGAGGTTGATAATAATTTTAATGCTTTCTATCGTATTCGCGCGAATAAAAAATTAAAGGTTTACTGGGTGAAACTCGTAGTTTTAATTTGGCGTAGTATTTTTTCATTTGTACAAAAGGTCGAACACTGCTATTAGAAACATCTACATTTCAGCATACAATGAAAATGTTTTTCTGCACAAAAAAGATTTCTTTTTAGTAAATCTAATACTTTTTTATGCTTACATTATGCTGAGTGGTCTGGATGTAGTCAAAGCTTAAAAAAAGGAAGAACACTCTTCGATTAACAGTCAACTTATCCGAATGATAACTGTAGCCTGCATAAAGGAGTCGGAATACCAAGTAGCAATCCCACTGCATTTATTTTATTACGTTTGTATGTTATGAGTACATGTAACGCGTAATACTAATATAAATTTGATATTCTTTCGGACAGCCCAAACTGTCCGAAGTTCGAATAGTTTATAGCCGAACGCTCTACCGAAAAAAAATTATCAATTTAACCGAACAACTAAGTCCAGTGCTTTTAAGCTTTATTAAAATATGAACACACACACAGGCTATTTTTTTGTGCTGAAAGCGACGTAAAAAATGGAAAACTGCATTAGAACTTTGCTTTTAAAAAATGCATAAGAACTACAGGCAGCATCAAGGTTTTGAAACAGCAAGGGGCGTTTTCGAAAACTTGATTTTTCGACCATAAGTCTATTTTTCTTCATTAGCCAGCCTGATAAGTTTTAAAATGAGAAGGGAATAATATATAAGATAAGATATTGAAGAAACATTTTTTTATTCTTGAAAATTTTTACAATTTGTTACCGCAGGTTGCTTGAACCGTTATGACTTAGATGACAGCACGTGTTCATCATTTAACAGAACGGTTAAAATACAAAATAAATTGAACTATGCTCTTTTTTTAAGCGTAGCTTTTCGAATGTAGTAAAAATGTGATAAGCTATTTGTTTTTCTGCAAAAAGAAGAAAAAATATATGTTTTACCCTTCAAATTGAGGTAGTAATTTTTTTATTTGTACAAAGAGTCAAAACTCATTAGAAGAATATATATTTCAATATACGATTTATTATTTTTTTTCTGAACAAAAAACAATTCTATTGTAGTCTGAAATCTTAAACCTGTTACTTATATTTTCGTTTACATTATGCTTTAATTTTCTTACCGGAGCCAAATCTTAAAAAAAAAAAGAAGCCTTACAATTAAGCATCAGGTTTTCATAACAGCAAGGAGCTTTCCTTCTCATTTATTTTATTCCTTCATAGTCGTTATTCACTTAATTAAGTGTTCATGTAATGCGCGATATTTCTCTTAATTTTTTGTTGCAGATTATCCGGACGTGGGCCCGAACACGGATTCTCCTGGTTACGAAGAAAACGCTCTGCCGATCAAGCTATTCAGCTCTGTTGGTCATAGCGCAAATTAAAGTTATAAGTTTAACTGAAAACCTCATTCTGGTTCTTTAAAACAGGTTTTTCGGCTGAAAAAAACAATTTTTAGACCGTGGGTCTATTTTTCGTCAGTAGCCAGCACCATAAGCTTTAAAATAAGGCGTAAATCAAAGAAATCGATCTAGAATTGAGGAAAATCTGGCGTAGAAACCAAAATCAGGCTACAGAAATAATATATAAGATTGGTATTTATTTAGTCTTGGTGCTTTAGTTTTACGTAATCAACCAAAAAGTGTGTGTCATTTTATGTAAAAAGCTGATTGTAATTGTACATAAATATTTCAGATATAGTCTCTCAGATGTAATTCATTTTGACGTGAGCACAGATTATAGTTGATAATGCATATATTTTCATCTTTTGTGCTAATTGAAAATGCCGTTAACTTATACCATTGATAACTATGATTAACGTTAAAGAGATTTTTGCCAAAAATATGCTCTACTGGTGTTTTGCAAACCTTGCATTACGCGTATTTATTTACTCCTTAGCGCTTTAGAAACTGATGTCAGAGTAATACAAAAATATCAATTGGACATCTCTTTCATTTTTTAAGTAGCCCGTGCAACGCCGGGCACGCAGCTAGTAACTTTAAAAAAACTGATACTATAATCCATGACCATTTTATTTCTACATCAAAGACTATTCATTTTATGATTTACATACTGTATGAGCTCAAATTATCCTGTTTTTTTTTTTTTTTTTTTTTTTTTTTTTTTTTTTTTTTTTTTTTTTTTTTTTTTTTTTTTTTTGTACTTATTCATAGTAATTCACCTAGATTATTAAAAAATACAGCATATTTCATCAATAAGTGTTAACACTCAACACACTTAAAATTTAGTAAGATGCTGAAATGTATTATTACCACGAATGGAATTTTAAAATTTAGGTTTAATTTCCTCGTAAAGTTGTCGTTCCTCTGGATAAAGCTTTCTACTTTTCACTTCATAGGCTTGATGGTGATTCTTTAATTTACCACGCACAAGTAAAAGATTAATGCAAAGCATCTTTTACACGCATTGCAAATGACCAAAAATGGAATTGAAATGCCTTGCAAGATGCAGACGATGAAATAGCGCGGTGTTTTAAATTTATTGCCAAGTCTTTAAATTTGGCAACTTTTCTTGAGATTTTGGCAGACTTTAAGACCCCATATCTCGAAAACGATGGGACGAGGGCACACAGTTAATGGGGAAAAAATGTCTAAATATGCTCTTTCGAATGCAACCATTTTGAACTTTTTTCATGATTACTGAACATTTCTGCGGCGACATTCCACATGTACTTAATACGATTTATGCTCACAATTTTTTCGTAAAACATCATTGTCCAATATCTTTTTTTTTTCCTTTTTTGTGCAATCTCATTGCTTATTGCTCTCATTTGACTGTTTTGAATTCCTGTGATTTTATCCCCCCCCCCGCCTTCCTCTGCAACACCACCGTCGACCGGCCCATCCCGATGCTGCTCCTCTAGCGAAAACCGTCTCCAGGTTGCGTCCACATCCTACACGCACACGCATACACACGCATACAACTACACACTCATGCCTGCACATAGACACAAACACACACATACACACACAAACACACACATCTACATACACACACACACACACACACACTCGTGACTGCGAAAAATATAATTTGAATTCCAGATGTCAAATTTCAAACTTTTTTTTTTGTTAATCATTGCATTCTAAGAGTTGTATTTTAGCTGTCTAATTTTCTCATTTTCTCATAATCAGTAAGTGTTACAGGGAAAAGGAGAAAAAATCGAATAAAAAAACAACTAAGGTAAACACACCAGTGGTGGATACAGCTTCAGAAGTTTCTACTTCAAGGTTACTTATATACTTTGAAGAAAGAAAATAGTTATGCATTTTTTTTTTTTTTTTTTTTTTTTTGGTACTTAATGTAACTATCATATTGAATCAATTTAATTCATCAGTTATTTGAATTTAAAGTAAGTGATGTAAATTCTTCGGATGGGAGAATGTTAGAAGGCCACTACTGAAATTTTCAGATTTTGGAGTGGCCGTTAATGGATTAAATTTGAGGTTTGGGCGAAAATGGATTTAAAAAATGAACAAATCGAAAGTCTGGCATTTTTTAGAAAATGGAACGATTAAGGAAGAGTTGGGCTTTAATACGCTCATTTAGCTTCAAGAGAGTAATCAATATTGCAGACTCACAGTTTAAAAATATACTTCACTGTGAAGCACTGGCTGTTGTGGTTACCTTAGCTCCCCCCCCCCCCCAGCTCCTGTTTCAGTCACTCGATTTCTTTATCAGCTCGTACTGTTAAATAAATAAGGTCGAAAAAATTTTCACGACCGATGCTGTGTGTATGTGCTTTCTTGGCAGCTACATGAAGAAGAGGCTGGAAAATAATTGCTTTCCAATAATGTACATATATGTATACTTACAAAGCCAGATTACCGCTGGGGCATGCGGGGCTAGGCCCCTGCTCTTAGATTTCAGGGGGCTCAAAATCTTCTTAATTTATCATGCTTATTAAAAATAAATAATGATTTCACTCAGAATCTAGAATACAATGATGTTATTGATATTTTTGCAAAAACAAAGACAAGGAAAAAATCTTTATTTGTTGATAAAAATTCCCCTTAAAAAGTTAATTTCTTTGCAAACCTCAAAACCGCTTCAAGTTTAATCCAGATTTACTATTAATATTGCAGACTCACACTTTAAAAATAAAATCAAAGTTATCATAAATACCTTTGATATTTACAGTAAACTGGCAAAGTTTAACCCCATCTTATATAATTATCGTATACTATATCTCTTCTACATTTTAAACGTTGTGATATGAGGTCAGCAACAAATTTAGCATGGTTGTGTTAATACGCAAGTATCGAAATATTTTATAGCTTCAGAATAAGCGTAAATATAGGGGCGGGGGGGACATGAATTTCATGCCCCGTGTCTTCAAAAATCTTAGTGGTTCCTAGGGGGGCCCTGAAATACAAATGAGCTCTATGTCAAATATCAGAATGATCAAGCTCTATATACTTACTTCTGAATAAGATTCGAGCGAAATTACTTTCTATTTCTTATGGGTATCATAATGCGTTTTACTTCCTGGATACTAAATAGCTGTTTCAACTTCGGCATGTTAATGCTTCGAAAATAAAATTTCATTAAAGAGCTACCACAAGGTGTTCCGATTTACTTAGAAAACTCTGGAATTAGTTTTTTTTTTATACATTAAACTTAAAGGTATGAAGTAATTCGGATGCGATGAATATATGTATTTTTATCAAATACCACAAGTAAAAGTTGTTAAAGGTAAGAAATAAGGCTATAGCTTTTGTTTCTTTTATGAATAAACCAAAAGTAGGGGAAATGTGGACAAGTGATGTGAAATACAGTGAATAAAGAAAAAACAATTTATTTTCAAAAAACTTCCATTGAAACATTATATTCCATTTTTGGCTGTAAATTTGTGTCTTCAAAAAAAATTTTTTTTTCACCTTTTTTTTCCATAAGGCAAAGTGAAAAAGGAAATAGTTGTACAATAAAATATTTTCTATTTGATTGATTACTATATTTTTACTCAGAGAAATAAGTAAATAAAAGGATGAATGAATGAATGAAAAATTAATGAAACAATAAACTAATAAATAATTAATTATTTAATATATAATGAACAAAATAATGAATGAATAAAGAAATAAGTGAATGAACGAATGAATACGTAAATTGTTAAATGAAGGAGTGTAAATAAATTAACTAATAAATGAATACGTAAGTAATTTAGTAAATGAGTGAATTAGTAAACAAAATGACCTATTTCACTTTGCCTCATCCACTATGCCCCGCATGCACTTGACTAATTGTGCAAAATATTTAAATTGAAAATAAGTTTAATTTTAACTAAACAAATGTTTCACCGAATACTAGTAGATCTTAATTAATATTTAAAACCTTATCATTTGATAATAACAAAAATAAATGTTGACTTACAACAAAATATTACAATTTGTGTATCATTTTTTTAAAATTTCTTCTATTATCATATTGCAAATACTGCCGTTCAGTAAAAATAGTCCATAACACTGGATTGTTTTTAGTCATTGAGTTCAAATTGAATGCAGCATCTTTCAAGATTGAAATACTTTTATAAGACAGAAGACAGAATTTTGTGGAGCGCATTTATGTTTTCATAATTCGCTTTCAACAACGTGGATTATCATTTAAAAAAACCAAAAGGAATTATTTTTTTTCTCTTCAATCCATGAAAAACGTAAAAAGCGGGAATTTCCATTAACTAAACTTACAATCCCGTGTAAATTAACATTATTAGTGTACGAAAAAACTGGTATACAGGCGTCCTTCGTATAACACGGTACTTCTGCAGCATGGTTTTGATATTACACGGTACCATATTTGCGATTATTATAACACGGTTTCGATATTACACGGTACAAAACTTTAATTTATAACTACACGGTTTTGATGTCACACGAATTTTAAAAGAAATAATTCAATTTTGTTCAATATACTGTTAAAAAAATATATGATAACAACCGTAATAAGTTTTTACTTTGTTTTCATGAAACTTTTACGAAAAATTGTCTATCTTGGGCTCAAAAGTTTAGTTTTCCCGTATAACACTAAATTTTAACTTTTAAATACATATATTTTTCTCATCAGTGTTCTAAAACAAAAATATGAATATTATTTTGTTTCCAATGCATTGTAAGAAAATAACATTCGCAACTCCAGAGCTCAAATACGCTACCTTGCGGTGATAGATAATGCTAAAAAAAAGGGTAAAACAATCCATTCCACGTGTTTTCTTTGGGGTAAATTAGAGGGTTCAGACAGTTTGTGGTGCAATGTAATTTTAGAAGAATAGAAAAGAAAGCTTCTCACAAACACGATGAAAAATTACTGTCATTCACTAAGCGTCAAAGCAAGTTATAAGTTATGGCATTTGTTTGTTTTACCTTTTCCATCTGCCATTAGACAGTAGCTGCAGCGCCCCCTATAGTTTTTTTTGGAGTTACGAATTGGGATTAAACGTCAGTTAAATTTGGCAAACGATAAATGGAAAATGTAGTCAAAAAAAGGGGGGGGGGAATAAAATAAATAGAATGATTTTATTTATTTTACTCGCAACTTCAGCGCTCGAATACGCTACCTTGCGTTGATTTACAAAATTAAAGAAAGATGTAAAGCAATGCGTTCCACGTGTGTCTGTTGGTAAACATAGACAGTTTGTTATAAGTATTTATTAACGCATTCGATGTGTTCTTAGATTGCTTTCAGCTACAGAAATTGTTTCGTCGCTTAATTCGCAATTCCAGTGCTCGAATACGCTACCTTGCGGTGGTTTACAAAACTGCCGAAAAAACTAAAACATTCCCACATTGCGTTCCACGTATGTCTGTTGACGTAAACACAGGCAGTTTGTTCTGAGTATTTATTAACGCAATCGATGTGCCTAAGATTGCTTTCAGCTACAGAAATTGTTTCGTCCCTTAGTAGTATTCTCGAGCTTCTCAAAATAATGTTAGTTTTCCCTATTTCCTTCTAAAAAGTGAGTTGAGTGAGAAATGGTGAAAGCGTTAACACAAGAAGACCCTGGATTAACAAACTTGGATAACGTTATACTAGGTAAAACAGTTTATTGTTTTGTGTGAATTTGTAAGAATATGGGGTTTTTTTTTTTTAATCTTAAATTAATTTCACTAACCATATTTCCCAGCAGCATTTAGTTGGAATGGACAGTATGCAAAATATTTTCTTGAATATCTTATTGTAGAACAAAATGCAAAATGTTTAACCAAGAAATAATTCACTTTATTGCTTTTATTCTCAGCTGAAAGGTTTCACCAAATTTGTTTAGGGTTATAGTTTAAGTATTGTGCTAGCAAAGTACCCTTGGCGAGATTCCGCATGTTAGTTAAAACATTTTTAATTTTTATCATGAGTGGAACGAAATGGTAGAAAGATTACAGAATTCGATAAGTAAAAAGAAATAATATTAGATCAACTGAAAAGAAAACTACCACCGTATATCCGTGAGAATTTTGTTAATGATTTGCATAGCATGACATAATTAAATCAAAACTCAGAAATTAGAAACATACGAAACAAAAAAATTTAAAATTAACCGATTCAGCAATTTGAAAAAAATAACTCAGCTGCACATGCAAAACAATTAGCGCTAGCCAAGCAAGGCAAAGAAGTACAATTTTCTTTTGATAATAATTCGTAATGTCATATAATTAAATTATCTAGCATTAATTGTTATTCTTGTCAGGTCACAACTATTATTTAGTCTAACTCTCAACTATTATTTTATCAAGAATTGATAAATATCGAATTCAATATCGTGGAAATGGCTGCTTAGAACTACGAACTATTGTAATTTGTATTAATTTTTGACATTTAGTAATGCTTCTTGAATTCTCATTTCTTTCTACGTATGCCAGAATATCCACAAGACTTTGTAAATTAATTTTAAAAGAATGAAGCGAAAAAATCATGCATGCGCACAAAATTTACAAGGCTTATGAGAATTTTCTACGCTACGGCATGCGTTTGTTTTACCTTTTTCATCCGCCATTAGAGAGTAGCTGCAGTGCCCCCTATAGTTTGTTGGAGTTGCAAATTTTAAATTTTGTTTTGTTGTTTTTGCTCCGACGAACTTTATTGCTACAGAAAAGCTCAGATATTTTTTCTTATGCGTTTCTAATGCGTTTTGTTCTTAGTACAGAAAAAAAAAGTGAATTAAGTTTCTTCTTGTTGTGCATAGCAGTTTTAATTTAAGGTATGTAAAATAATTAAGTTTCATCGTTTATAACAACTCTTATTTTTAAATCAGTGAGCCTTTGTATATTTTCTGGTTGCCAGTTTTCGTTTATATGTTCTATTGAGCCGAAATTTTAGCTATTATAAAATTTGCACCTTATGAATTGGTCTCGCACAACACGGTTTCGATATAACATGGTACACATTGATATGATTTATGATATGTACATGATTAATTAGGTTAAAAAATGAGTAAAAAAACTATTTATAAAAAAGTCTCGTATAACACGGTTTCGATACTACACGGAACGAATTAACCGTGTTATACGAGGGATACATGTACATGATCAGGCCCGACGAGAGGCCATGTCAGCCTAGTCCGAAACTAGGGGTCCAGGCCTTGGGGGGTCCCGGCGACACTGACGCAAAAAAAAAAAAAGACAGAAAAGAAGGAAAGAAAGAAAAAAAACAGAAAAGAAAAAAGAAAAGGGGAAAAGCTCTGAATAAGAGAAAACGTAAAGATTAAGTAAAATTTACTCTTCTGGTAATTTCTGTTGTGGCACTTAAAATAGAGTTAATTGTTTTCTTGTAAGCAGTTTTATTTTTCTCTTCTCCCTCTCTTTTTCCCTTGTTTTCTCCTTTTCTTTTGCCCCTTTTTTTCATCTTTCCCCTTTTTTTCTTCTTTTCCCCCTTTTCTTTTCTTTTTTTCTTCTTTTTTTTTTCCTTTTTTTGGGGAGCGAGAAGGGCCCTACTACATAACTGACAAAAGGCCGTGAAAAAACAAAAAATGCGGAAAAACATAGATTCGGTGGACGTAAAATCGGGGGTACTTAAAATCATGGTTTCACTGTCCGTAGTACTAGAATTATTTGTATGGCATATAACTTCATGATTATCTGAAAACTTTTATATTTAACCACATTAAAGTGTTATTGATATTTTTTACAAGTGTCTCTGCTAGATTTAAAAAAAATTTATGGTATGGGCTCTAACCATCAAACAACATTATTCTACCAAAAAAATAAAATGTTTAACTCAAATCATCTGAAATGGTTTAATGTTTTCTCCCACAGTTTTTTCTCGAAAAGCGAGAAAGAAAAGCAACTTCTTAAGATATGTTCAATTGGAAAACGAGGTACTGTTCTTAGCATCATTTGTCAAGATGTCGTCCAAATTCGTGTCGACAACTTTTGTTCTATATTGCCCACTAGAGGTTCCGAGAGTGAAAAATGCTTTAGGTCGTATTACCTGAGGGAAATCATCAGTATTATTTATTTACGCTGTAATGATGGCAAGAAAATAGGTTGTTTCTAAATTGCTTGTTTTTCTTGAAGAAAAATACTGGTTTCTTGTTGTTTTCTCTGGAAAAAAAATATAACAGTTGGAGCCCCTGGAGGAATGATTATGCTAAGTTTCGGCATTTTCTATTCCAGTGGTAATAATTCTTTCCGAAACATTTAAAAACCTATTTAAGTGTGGTATAAAAGTTTTATAAATGAAGTGGAATTTCTTTTGCAGTTGTTAAAAAGTAATGTTTTTATTGGTTGCTTTGGTTCACTTTGGGCATCATTGAAATGTATGAAAATTTAATTTTTAAGAAGTTTTGACAGTGGAAAATAAAGTATTAATCATTCAAAACATTTTTTTTTATAATTTTTTTATAAAACGCATTCAACAGTTTGTGAAAAAAATTCGTTTTTAAATTATGGAAAACATTTTCATTCATAAAACTTAAAAGCAATGAAGGAATAATAATGTCCACCTCTGGCAAGTTGAGCTCCACTGTCCGACCGATTCAACGATTCCATTAGTTGAAATAGGGGTGAAAAAAAACGGCTTAAAAACTTGCGGGTTTAGTTGGCAGTGTTAATTGTCCATTTAACGAACAATATTATTATTATTCAGGTGAGAAGTAGCTAGCGGAAAAGGATTTTCTCGCCAATAAAGCGGGTTGCAATGGTAGCCCAACTCAGCCTAACAATTCTTCTTCTTACTGATTGCTCTCCCTAGAAAAAAATGGACTTGCTTAAGGACATAGCTCAACTTCTCGGAGGTGGACAGTACACTTTTTTAAATGTATGTAGATTTGCTTTTCTAATGAACTACGTCAATTTTAAAGATGTTTTCAAAGAATAGTATAAAAGTTTTAGACAAGGAAATAAACGTATTACAACTATTGTGGACTGCCGAAAGAAATGAGAAGAGATAAAATGGAGGAAGCAAAGACTTTCGTTCGTGAAGGAAAGACCCCGCGTCACGTGATCGATTTTAATGCGAAGCATTGGAAGGAATCGGGTTACTTTCGCTAGCCTCGTGAAAAACGTGTCAACCATTCGTCGTTGTTAAGTCACGTGACAAGGTGTCTTTGCCTCAGCTTTTGCTAAGTCAATGATTGGACTTACTCCTTCCATTTACTAATTCCAGTTCCCTTCTAAGGTCGGAAACTGCGTAAAAGTAGCTATTTGTGTTAATTTATCGTTTAGTGGAAAGATGAAACTATAGTTGGCGCAAGCCTAACCTAGCAGCATTGTGAAGTCTTCGCCGATCCTAATCACAGCATTGGCGCTGCCAGGTTGGGTTTACCTAAAATATAAATCAGTGAGTACCAAGCATGCATGGACCTACTTTACACAATTTGAAACCTTCAAGAACTACACTCCGTTGAAGGATGACGTCATGGCGCCCGCAGTTCGTTTCAAACATCGAAAGCATTTGACAAATGTAATTCCAAGAAAAGCGTATAGACAGATAAATCATTTCAACTTGCTGTACTAATATTACCTTGCGTCATAGATGAGTCATAAGAACTCCACCTAATCGGCTAAGACTTGAAGCTCCCCGTGATCACAGAGCTGGTTTACAGGTTGTTTGGTCTGTAAACAGCTCTGTCTTTCTGTTCCAAACCAGCAGTCGAGCAACTCTCAATCCTGCAACGCAAGAAGTTTAATACGTTTTTCACAAAAAGGCACTTGACTCCTCCCTCATCACGTGGAATCCGATGATTCTATTTTGCTGTATTCGGCAGAAGGTATATTCGGATCATAGTATTTTGTTGTAAAAGCAATGGTTTTTAAAATGTAAGAATAACTAAAATGAACACAGGCAAGTGAAGCTAGTGGTGTAAAAGACACTAAGACCTTTTTGCAGATTAAAATGCACGCCCAAGTTAAGGCTGTCTGGTGGTCTCCTTCAGAAGCACGTGAATTGCGTACCTATCACCCCCGCCTAAAATGGAACTCTGCGTTCGAGGAGGCGTGGCGAAGTGTCTTCTTGTGAGAAACGGACAATACTTAATTGAAATAGAAACTTGGAGGACTTTGTGACTGCGAAAGAGATTAGATCTGGAACGACGGAAGATATCTTGACCCAGTTCTCAGCCAACCCCCCCCCCCCTTCATTATGAGCTTATAACCAATGGGTATCGAGTAACTCTCATAATAAAAACCATTACAAAATATATGCTTTTGCTGAATGCAATAGGCTATACCATTGAAGCTATCTGCCATTGTTTCAAGTTAAATGTTTATATCAATGGGAGAATCATTGTAACGCAGAGAATATATTCAAAAACACAAAGTTTCCTCCCAATTCCTTTCCGAAACTTTAAATTGTAAACATTTTAAACAACATCATAGTGGCTTTGTTATGAAAAGAAAACACCACCACTTACAATTAATGTCTAACTATTCTTTTAATTTTTAAACCTAGTCAACTTTCCTCTTTTTTTTCTTTTTTTTATTTTGCGTAAAAAGCTTTTCCTTTAATTAGACAAATGTTTTATGCTCAAAAATACTTTTACAGATTCTTTCGTATTTTTTTTTTCTTTTATTTCCGTTAGTTGGAGTGGTTAAAGCATATTTCCTTGTTGTTCTTTCGTACGGAAGTCAAAAAACTAACTACAAAAATATTACTTTCCCATCTGAATTCTTGGAAGAGAAACAGCACAGCCCGTCCATCCTCCTCCCCCTCCTCCCTTCTCTATCGCGTGCAAGAAATTTCTGGTGTTTTTAAACATAAAGGTACTATTAAGTCCGGAATTCTGACCCGAATTTCGAAGAAAAAACTAAATGTTTTGTAATAATACGTGTAGAGTAGAGAGAACAGTGCATTTATCTTTTAAATAATTATACCTTCAGTTTATACTATTTTTTTTCTATCTTTGAATAAGAAAAAAAACTCCAAAATGAAAGTTGAGCATAGTTTTAGACTAAGCCAAGCGTTTAAACATAACCAACATACATTTCTTTCGCCGAATTTTAAAACATGCAGATCGATACTTAAAACGTTTACTTAGATTTTCTTATAAGTAAAGACCTTCTAAAAGATACAGTGGCAAATTTAAAGTAATTCATCACTATTTCTCGCTGTACTAAGAAAATCTGAACTTTTTATCATTATTTACAGACGAGAACGTAACTCGCAACAGCAAATTACGAAAGAAAACGAGCTGATCTGTGCATCACATGACTTTCTTTTACACCAATTTAATATTATTTTCCCATTATTGGCAATTTTAATGTGATTCAATAGTTTAACTCTCTAAATATCCCCAACAGTGGCCAAATTGAAACCAGATTTAGAAAAAAAAATCGCCATACTTGTCACCAAGTTGGCGATAAAACTTGGCGACCAAAAGACTGGTGATATATCGCCAAGTGTCCGCCAAATTATAACACCACTTGAGTTTGCAACGAAATTAACAATCATTTCCCCCAAAAAAGGTGCAAAAGACTCTTTAGAAACACCCGAATGCAACCAAAAGGGGAGGTGCACAACTAGACCCCACTAGGACTCTACGTAACTAATTTCAACTTTCTAGGACATACCGTTCTTGAGTTATGCGACATACATACGCACATACGCACGTACGTACATCTATATATATATATATAAATGAATGCTTGTTTGTATGTCATCCATGAACTCAAAAACTACCCGGCAGATTTGGCTGAAACTTTCACCGTTTGTTATTTTTGGTACTGGAAATGTTTATAGACCAGTTCGAAAAAATCCGATCGATAATTCCTTTTTTATTCTAATTTAAATCACAATCCATTGGATAAATACGAATAAAATTATCGGCTGCAGAAATTAATTCGCGTGAAAGATCTCATTGATAAGAAGTTAGCTGTTGCCATTTTTCTTGAGTTTGAACAAATAAATTCTTTCTTTATTGTTTTATGGCTTTTCATGTAACGGGGGGATTTAAAACTTTTTCTATTTGATATTTTTAGCGATTGATTGATCTTGCAAACTGCGTGAGTACAAAATTTGAGTATAGTCACGGCTTCACTTGATACCTGGACCGATTATTATGAAAATTGCTAGATATATGTATCTTTCCACGGAGAAGGTGCATAATATGCTCATTGAAGCCACTCGCCACCAGGTGGCACTGCAGAGTAGCAACTTCTGCCCCGTTCAACCGATTGTCATGAAAATCAGTATAATGATGTATTTTTTTGTTGGCGTAGCAACGCGCGTCGGGTACAGCTAGTACGCACATACATACTTACACACAGACGTCACGAAAAAACTCGTTGTAATTAACTCGAGAATCGTCAAAATGGATATTTCGGGCGTCTCTATTTCTTAGGTATATATGCACGTGTGTTCGGGTCGAAAAAAAACCTCAACATTAGTTCGGGGGTGAGCAAAATGGAAATTAAAGTCGATTTTTGGAGTGCACATTTTTTTTTTCACGAATACAATACTTCCTTTTTTGTAAAAGGAAGTAAAAAAGTCGTGACAAAGAAAAGAATTGCAATAACATAACAAATATGACTTAACTTCAAACAAGGAAACAAAATCTACCTGACAAATTACAAAATAAAAATTTTAATGGAAAATAACGTATATAAAAGTAAGAAACTACAAACACCAGAAGTATAAAAAGTAAACTATTCAAACTTCAAACACTAATATGAAATATACAGGAAATGAAACTAAAATAGTATTGTTAACTAATGGAGAAATGTCATAATTGCGCATAAGATAAGTTAACATTGTGAGAATCCAAAGAAGAGAAGTAATCAACAATGACAATATCACAAAAATTTTTGATGAAGTCAATTTAATAAACAAATACAGGTATAAAAATCATGAACCTAATCAAGAGTTTTACATAACAGAATTGTCGGATATTTAGCAGCTTCAGTTGTCTATTGATAAGCTATGGAGGGATTATTTTTAATGATAAGTTCACACGTGAATCTCTTTTAAATAATTTCATAATCGTAACCAATCGAGAGATTTTTTCCGACTGATTCTGCAAGTAATTGAACATCGGGATTTTATTTGGAATGGTTTCGTCACCGTTGACGATTCCAGTATTAGAATTACATGGGAACCAATTACTAAAAAAAAAGAAGAAAAATAACACTCACAGTCTATTCTTCAATCATTAACCGATCGAAAGAATTATTTGTAATCGAAAAGTTAAAATCAAGTTATCTAACGATAGTGATATTAAATATATTTATTTCAAATCTCAAAATTTCATAACCGTAAGCCATTATCGAAGATTTTTCTAATCATTTCATAGCCAAATCATCAGATTTTTAACTTGTGACTCTTAAGAATGTTTTCATTACTTATGACGAATCCAGTATTAGGGCAACATAAAAACCAATCATTTGAAGAAAAGAAAAAAAACACTCATAACCGATTCATCGATCATGAAATCGTACGAAACAACCATTGGTAATCTAAAAATTACTGTATCAAAACTTTTAAATGAGCCTGAATAATCGAGGTATTCTATTAGACACATCCCTGATAATTTTGCGAAAATGAATATATTTATCAACCAAGTTTCAATTTTGTCTTAGTCTTATGATTGTGAAATTTTAAAGAATTTCCTAGTCCAAGAAAATTACGAATCAATCCACTTAACTAAATGATATGGAATGAAGTTTTTGCAATTTTTAAACTATTATTCTACGAACTTGAAATTATGTTTGTCTATTATATTATGCACTAGTAGTACCCGCACTGCTTTGCACGTAGTAGGAAGTTAAAAGGTCATTTGGTGCGCCTATATATTTACAAATAATAGATGATGAATGTTTTGCTCGCTTTTGTTATGGTAATTTGCTCGTCCATGTTGTGGTAATTTGCTCGCTCACATTATGGTAATTTGCTCGTTCACGTTATGGTAATTTGCTCGTCCACGTTATGGTAATTTACTCGTCCATGTTGTGTAATTTGCTCGCTCACTTTATGGTAATTTGCTCGTTCACGTTATGGTAATTTACTCGTCCATGTTATGATAATTTGCTCAGTCACATGTTCTTAAAATCGGAATAGAAAATGAACAAAATCAAATTTTTAAAAAATCGCTTCGATTTGCACACCCCCATGTTACAAACTAATTTTGTGCCAAATTCATGAAAATCGGCCGAATGGTCTAGGCCAGTGATTCCCAACCGGGGGGCGATCGAACTCTTCTAGGGGCGATAAATTTCTGGGGGGCGATAGGGGACGACCGGTATTCGGATACCTGGTAATGGAAAATTCTTGACCTTTCAAAAACTATATTTATTAAAACAATTCAGAAATATCTTTCAGAATACTTATGTTGTGTAATAGCGAACCAAGCATATGCCACGTCAAATCAAAAAAAGTCGTTCCCAGAAAATAAGGCATGTATGATTTACAGCTCAATCAAATCTGTTTGGATAAAAAAAAAAAAAAGCGAAAAATAATATCTTTTATTTTATTGCCGTTTTCACGAGGAAGAAAAAAAAATCTTGCAAGCACTGTCTGACCGTTGGCGCCAGCATATATTTAACGCCTGAAAAGTGGATGGATGTGTGTAGGAATGAATTTTTGCATTTATTTATCAGTTGTCATTCAGAATCTTGCAATCAGCGCATAAACCTCCATACGTAGTTTCTATTTGATTTAGTTTAGTGAATTTCTGTTTAATTGTGCATGTTTCGGCCGTAAAGAATTTATCCTGTTTCCGACTCTAAAAAAAGTTTAATCGTGGATGATGAACTTCCTGAAGAAAAAAATTTAATTTTTATTGATCACCTTGATCAGTTAAAGAACAGTGAATCAAGGTTTGCAGATTTGATCAACTTACAAATTTCTGACTGGATTTTAGACCCATTTAGTTTTGAAGATGTGGAACTCTTTGCAGACAGAGTTTATGGATTTGAAATTTGATTGTGAATCAAAAATTACTTTCAAGCAATACGGTTACGAACTTGCCTGGGTGAAGCTTATGGGTACTTACCCACAACTTTGGAAAAAAGTTGAACAGCTTCTCATCTCATCCCCCTCAACATATTTAGTTGAAAGAGGATTTAGCTCTGTAGTGCAGCTTCTCACTAAGCAAAGAAATAGATTGGACATCTGCCTCAAAGGGAACCTCAGATTAAATCTCACTAATATAAAGCCAGGCATCAAAGCTTTAACGGAGTTCCATCAAGCACAAGGCAGCCATTGAAAAGGTAAAAAAAAAAAAAAAAAAAAAACAAATCTTAACAGTTTAAATTTTTAATTTTTTCCGGATTTCAATTTTAAAAAAAAGCATGTTACTGAAAAATGTAGTATTCTTATTTTTGCTAAGTATATAAATGACGTTGGTAAATTAAAGCACTTCAAATTGCGTTTTTTCTTTTTTTTGGGGGGGGGGGGGGGAGCGGAAGGGATTAAGAATAAAAAAATTTGTTTTAAAGCTAATTATTGGTTTATCATGCACTTTTTGGAGCTTTAAACTTAAATTATGCGTTCAATAACATTAATCTTAACTAAAATCAGCGCCATCTAATTTGTGTTTTTAAGGGAAGAACGTGGGGGGCGATAGGTGTAATTTAACTTCCGAAAGGGGCGATGAGCCAAAAAAGGTTGGGAACCACTGGTCTCTGTGCTGTGCGTGTCACAGAGATCCAGACAGAGATCCCGACTTTCAGCTTTATCGTTAGTAAAGATGTGAGAGAGTAGGTTATAACCAGATTTTGACTCGTTCCAAAAATATTTGTAACAAATTCTATCATAAAATGAAAAATTTAAACCCGTAAAAATGCAAATATGTAAACAAAACTAAGTTTGAAAACTTAATATACACAGTCTGATAAAAAATGATTTATGTGGGCCTCCATGTTATCAAGTTATCCTAAAACTCATATGAATAAGAAATAGGGCTATGCATTTTAAATGGGTTACTATACGAAACTTTGGGTGCTATCTATTACGATTCTCGCAACAAAAAAAAAGTGCAAGTTAAACATATAAAGGGGAAAAAATGAAACGAAAAAAGACAACAAAACATTGAGAATAATATCTTTGCAGGAAGGGAATTCGTGTCACACTTTTTATCATACTACCGCCTTAACTGTAAAAGAATAAAGAAGCATAGGAAGAAAAAGAAAATAAAGATTCAGAGCCTGTGAAATTTCCTCCCGCGTTTATGCATTCTGTATTTGTATTCAGCGTTCGAATCCCTCGTCCCACCATTTTGATGATTTAATCCAAGTTATGTTTCAAAAAGAAAAACTGCACACAAGAAGATCCCGCACGCTATCCGCAAGACGGGAATTTTTCAAAAGAAAACTAAGATAAATTTTACTAAAACTTTGAATCAGGAACTATATCTAGTTAAAGTAAACAATCCTTCAAGTTTTAAAGAACTCTCATTTCGAGTAAGTGCATTTGTTTTAATATGTAAAGGAACATGGATTTTTCTTGATATGTGAAGTAGATACATGCGAAGAGAGTTTGAAGTTTCTATGAGAAATTGGATTTTTTGTGCTGAAGTACTTTCAAAAAATAAATATTACAGAGAAATATTTTCTTTTAAGTAATGAGTAGGCATATCGATAAACTATACTTACGAGGGCGTTATTATGATGCTTTTTGTAATGGATAATGTGTTATTATTAGTCATGTGCACTATGTTCATTATGATAGATTGTTCTTTTGGAAGATATCGAATGGTAATTCGTTAACCAACAACGTATTTTTACGGTAAGTGTTTCGTTCTTATAACTTATCATAATCCGTGCGTATAAAAAAACTCGCGTTTTTAAACAAATATCAGTCACATCTTTTTCTTTTTACAATGGCTGTACTTTGAAATATTACAAAAAAAATAGTTTGACAAATTTTGAACTAACAGAAATATTCAAAATATTTATTTTTTTCTCTGCTGCATCTGAATCTTAAATTAGCGTTTTATCATGAATGGTTCTTAAAATCCTCATATCGCTCATTTGGAAAAAGACAGCTACAAAACGAAATTTTTAATTTTCTTTTCTTTTTTGCTTAAAGGTCTTCAAATTACGTTATCTTCATTGGAAAATAATAACAGATTTTTTTGTTCTAATATTAACCACTTTAGAGCACATTAAACTTACTTTTCTTAATGAAAATTGCATGAAGAGTTCAACTTCAAACGCTTCTTCTGTAAAACTTCATTTCTTCGTATTGTGGCATTCTTCTTCCAAATGAGCGATATATATAATAGCGTATGATCGATTAACGCTCCTGACGTCATCATTAATGAAACTCGCGCCACGGCATGATAGTTTGATAATATTTTTGGCAATGTTTGACATGCAGGGAAAACTTTATTTTGACAGGGCTGAACTGGATCCGGTAACTTAACTATTTTAAGTTATAACTGGATTTTAGGGTTAATCCACTGGAGTTAGGTTTAAAATTTCAACAATTTCTACTATCAAAATATCACCAAACAGGCAATTGCTTCGTTCGAATGTAAAAGCAATTTTCACCAGTCATACCTAGACGGTCGAATTTCTAGTCGTTAAAATAAGAATCCATCTTGTTGCAACTGGTAATATAATTAAAAAACTGATTATTGTGTATGTTTATTTCTTCTGAATTCAAAGAACAAGTTTTTTTTTTTTTTTTTTGCTTGGCTAGCACTTATTTTTTTTCCATTTGTAGCTGAGTTATTTCTCTGGAATTCCCGAATCGGTTCATTTAAAAATTTTCTGTTTCGATTTTTCTAATTTCTGAGTTACGATTTAATTGTGTCATGTTATGCAAATCATCAACAAAATTCTCACGGATATATGGTGGTAGTTTTCTTTTCAGTTGATTGACCATTATTTCCTTTCACTTATCGAATTCTGCAATCTTACTACCATTTTATTCCACTCATGATAAAAATTAAAAATGGTTTAACTAAAAACGCGAAATCTCGCCAAGGCTACTTTGCTCGTACTATACTAAAACTACAACCCTAAACAAATTTGGCGAAACCTTTCAGCTGAGAATAAAAGGAATAAAGTAAATTCTTTCTCGGTTATTCATTTTGTTCTACGATAATATATTCAAGAAAATATTTTGCATACTGTCCATTCCAACTAAATGCTGCTGTAAAATATGGTAAGTTTAATTAATTTAAGATTAAAAAAAAAACCCATATTCTTACAAATTCATACAAAACAATAGAATTTTTTACCTTGTATAACGTTATCCAAGTTTGTTAATCAAGAATTTTCGCTTTCACCAATTATTAAGGAAATAATGAAAACTAACATTATTTTGAGAAGCTCGAGAATACTACTAAGGGACGAATTAATTTCTGTAGCTGAAAGCAAACTAAGACACATCGATTGCGTTAATAAATACTCAGAACAAACTGCCTGTGTTTACGTCAACAGACACACGTGGAACGCAACGTGGCAATGTTTTAGTTGCATTTGCAGTTTTGTAAATCACCGCAAGGTAGCGTATTCGAGCGCTGGAGTTCCGAATAATAATTATTTCACAGTAAAAACCATGGCTGCGGAGTCAATCTTAATTATTTCAGAGTAAAAACCATGGCTGCGGAGTCAATCCGAGGCCTTCGAGATAGGAAGGCCATCCAACTAGCAAATGACGTCATCGTTCGTCGATCCACAATGATATTAGGAAGTGAGCACTTCGATTAGTATTTTGGTTTAATTAAACTATTTGGTTTATTGAGCAATCACGATTGCTTATTGTTCTCACTTGACAGTCCTTGATGTTCCGGTTCCTTTTTCAGCTGGACCAAGCCTGCAGCACCACCGTCCACCGGCGGCGGCGCGGCTGGTCCTGAGCACTGTCCCCCGGAATCCACTTTTGCTGGGCGGTGGCGTCCATGTCCTACACACGCATGCTCATACACAGTCGCTTACGCACGCACGCCTTTACACATACACACGCCTACGTGCACACACGCAAGCCTACACACACACGCACACAACTATATACACGTAAGCACCCAGGAGGAGGGACATGCTTGGGAGGGGGAGCCATTTCTAGAAACAATAACTCTATCCAGTAGAGTCTTGTCGCAACTCGTGATTGCGAAAAACATAATTTGAATTCAAAGTTTCGAAATTCAAATTAGAGTTATTTATTATTATCTTCTATTATTTTAGTAGCATTAAAAATTCTACTTTTTCATTTGAAAACATAAAAAGGAACCGATAATCATACACTAAAAAATACACTGAGCTTAATTCATAGTATTTTACATAAAAACATTTATAAGTCTTACAAAGTATTTAAATAACTAAACGCGATTTTATTTTACAATCATGTTAAAACGAAGTGATAAATAAACAGTTTTATTTTTCATTTGATTTTTTTTAACTAATCGCATTTCAACTATTGTATATTGTATTGAAACATTAACTCTTAAGAAGTATTCAAATAAATAAATGAACTTTCATTTTACAATTACATCAAAACAAAAATAATTTTACCATTGTATTTGAATAAGAATTAAATGACATTTTAAAAAATAAATAAACATTTTTACTTAAGAAAATGGGAAACATGACTGCAATATGTTTCAAAGACCTAACATCAAATTAAAGCACATAATACCAGATTATTAATGTTAACTTAGCTGAGCAAATTTACGCTTTTAAAAAGACATGAATGCTTGGGTGCCATCCCCCAAAAGTAAACACTGCCCTACCCCCTTCAGTTATGAAAACTTCAAGAAAAATACCCCAAAAACATCTCCCCCATCTCCCTTAAAATTTCAAGGGCACAGTTATTTAACTATAGCCGTTGAAAAGCTACCATTACTATGAGACTATGATTCCGTACCCCCCCCCCCTCCCTTCGGCGGGCACTCTCGAAAAATTACACAGGAGTTCAACTTGAAAAACGTTAATTAAAGAAGGAATTATACAACATCATGAATACTGTATGTTGTACATCAAAAAAATGTATTCAATATCTAAGCAGCCTTTTTTTTTTTTTTTTTTGGAATTTGGCTACTTTTCCATTTTCAGCCTTTTCTGCTGCGAATGATTCTTGTGGGGGGGGGGGGGGGCTTCAATAGTTCATCATTTTAGGCTTTTGAAAAAATATTTTAAAAAGCATTAATTGATGACAAAGTAACCTTCTTCAAAAACTTTTCATAGAATGACCATTTTAACAACTTTCTTCAATACTTAAAACCTCATATATGTTAAACTTAGATCAACATTTTGCTGAGTATGCTCTTTTAGGAATTCATTGTGACAGTTTTGTGACAGGGGGAAGGGAGGGGATAACAAGAAGTGTGACATCACGCGTTGTTTATAACAATATGCTCATGTTGAACAGCGTTACATGTAATAAGGAGGGGGGGGGGGGCATTTGTTCAAAATTTTGCAACATACTTTATGGACAGCCCCTTAATTCAATTTATGTTACAGTTTCAGAGTTCCTGAAAGCTTATTAACAGCAAACTCAAGGAGTTCAAAAAATATGTAGTTCAAGACATTTTGCCCTTTTTAAGCATAAACAAACAAGCATAGAGCATTTGGCAAAAACACGTTGCGTATCCACTGCTCAAAAGTAATCTTTCGTAAGCTCAGAAATTATGAATACCTTTAATTCAACCACAATTTGTGCATAAATATCATAAAAGTTAAAACGACAGTGGAAAAAACATATATTTTTTTTTTAATTTACGCACAGAACCAGCTAGTTTGAATAACATTGGAGGGGCGTAGTTGGGGGGAAATGTTTGATTATCGAACCCACGACCTCCGGCTTTCAAAGCTAATCTTCTACCTCAGAACTACGGAAGCCCATCAAGGAATGTTTTTTGATCAAAATAACACATGCTAGCGTATGAAACAATTTAATCGAAACCGAAAATATAAGATTAGTTCAGTTAAAAGCCTGTTTCAATAAACTTGTTTACATACATATTAACTGAATATCAACATCAAGTTATGTTGCTTCTGATAGCAACAAGTATATTTGCAGAAAATTTTGACATATGTATATTGTCAGCTTGGAAAATCCATTTCGAATAAATGCGTGTACAAGGTTGAAAAAATAAAGAAATAAAAAGTTGCATTTCAAATATTAAAGCAGTACGCTGACGGAAGCGGAAATCGCTGACTCACTTTCCCTCAGCAGACACTTACAAGACTTATATTATATATATATATATATATATATATATATATATATTTTAATTGCCTCTACATTCTGGTACGTGGAAAGGATGAGATAAATCCAACAGTATTGTTTTCGAAAATATGCATCCGAAGTTACATATTTCCTATTTCATCTATTTCAGCCAGAGCACTATTGTTTACTGGTAAAACGAACTGCTTTCAAAGTTTCGCGCCAAGTTCATAGATCGACGACTGGTGGCGTAACGAAGCGAGGGGGAAAGGAGTTGTCTGGCCTGTTATCACGTGGGTCTCGGTCAATCTCATTTTGGGACAAAAGAGTCAGATTAGGGAGCAGAAGATTTTTAATTCAAGGACTCGGAGTTGGAATCGGTCATTTTCCCTTAAAGTCCGCAACTCTGTCAATGTTTTCGGAGTCGGAGTTGGACACATTTTGGGAAAAAGAAGTTGGAGTCGAGTTTCCAAGAGTCGGAGATAGCCATTTTTCCCCCATGTATAAATTTTTGCCAAAGCTGCGACGTCAGAGTCGAAGTCGGGGAGTCGGAGAGCGACTAATTTTTGGGCACAGGATTCGGAGTTGGAGTCAGGTGCTCCAAAATTCTCGGAATCAGAGTCGGGAGTTGTTCGTCAAGAGCTATTTCCAGCAAATGTGTTTGAAGTATATCCGCCTTTGAGTTCGGAATCCGTTTATATTGCCGTTTTCTCGTAGGCGCTAATGTTAGAGGATTTGAACTGTTCAAAATTGAGCAAAAAATTGCTCAGATCAAAAAATGGGGTGTGGGAATGAGGTGTCATCGCCCAAATCTTTCGAACAAAAAAAATTTGTTCAAATCGGAATATTCATTCAAAAGTTATTGGGGGGGGGGACGACAGTTTTCATGTTTTTAAAATAATTTTATTTATTTTTGACCTTTTTTTGTTGTTGTTGTTTTTAGCGATATTTTAAAGATGCATTAAGCCTTATTTCATGCTTTTTTCTTCTTTCTCTGACTTTAACTCTGAAAGTAGGCTAAAAAAAATAAAACGTTCACCATTGTGGGGAAACAATAGCACTGTGACAAAATTTTGCATTTTTCTATAGCATTATGGAAAAATAGCTGATTTATGTCAAGTTGGGCCTGCTAAACATAAATATACAAACTTATTTACTGCAACACGTACCATTTTAAAGATATAACAAATTTAATTTCCATAAATAGCTAAAAACTGAAAATTTTAGGTCTAACCTGAACATGTTTATCTACTTATATTTTGAATCTTAATTTAAATATAGTAATAATACACACTAATAGGATGCCTCAATTGCCAAATCGATTAACTCCACTTTAAAAATAAAAAACTCATTTCAGATTTAATAGTGCTTAATCAATGCTTAGAATGTGAATTTATATTAAACTTTTGGTTCAGTATATTTCTGATCCATCGATGGCAGAAAATGTAACACGAGGGCCCATTCACTCCTAAGGATAACGCTATCTTCTTCATCACTTTTCTTGACTTTCTGTTTTATGGAGTTAATCGATTTGGCAAGTGAAGCATCCTATATGCATTGTGAGAAAAATACACAGATATTATCATTGAGTCGAAAAATAAGATTCATGTTATAAAAGAAAATGATGGAAAATTAACTTTTCTTCTTGTGAATAGTGAAATTCTCTTGAATTAGAAACCAACAGTAATCTCCCAACAATTTTGCATTCCATTTTCCTTGGTAACGTTGTTCTATACGTTTAATAAAGGCATTCACCTTGCTCATAACTCACCATTGCAAGATTAGGAGGGAAAGAATCAAAGTAAGGGTGCAAGAAATGTATCTTCAGTGACATTCTGTGCCCCATCATTTCAAATTTTTACAAGTTTTTCACTAAAAATTTCCGCATTTTTAGTTTTATGACGGACTAAAAATCACCGAGTTACCTTCTTTAGAGACAATCAAGCCGTTAGTACCGTTTGGGTGAGATTTTCATTCAAGGTCATTGTGCTTCATAAGCATTCTTATTTGTGGAGCGACAAAAAAGCCTTCTTCTAATTTAGCATAACTCAACTTGGGAAAAATACTTTTCAAAAACAAAAATCGTTTGCTATTTTAATCCATAAGTTAGACAAAATTTTTCGTCAAACCGAGTTTCAGATCTAAGGGTGGGAGAATCATTTTCTTGCGGAATAAGAGGTAAATTCAAAAATTAAAAGGTTGCAACTTCTGAACCTTACGAAAAATCAAATTGAAAGAAAATATTCTATTAAACAATAACTGTTGAAGATGATATTTTTTGCAATATATACTAACAGGCTATTATACTACTATAAAAAAAAAAATATGTTTTACTATGCTAGCCTACGATCAGCTCAATTGTTATGTGTGTTCTTTCTCGCGTGGTTCGTATTAAGTGCGGTTCTCTTGGGGAAAAAAGGTTAGTCACCGCTGATTTAAAACGTGCACATTGTATAAACAGGGTCTCTGGTTTAACCTGCAAGACCTCTATTTTCGCAACCGTTAGATCTAGATGCATACTTCCACTTTCAAAAATATTATCTACTTCATGCCATTCAGACTCAAAAAGCTGAGTAACAGTCTTCTAAAAGTGTGTTTTGAACTTGCATTTTCAACTCTTAAAAAAAAAAGATGCTTCCCCCCCCCCCCTTTTTGAGCAATCACATTGCTTATTGTTTTCAATTGACCTTTGAATGACGTTCCTATGTGTGTGATTTTATTTTCCTCCCGCCTTCCTATACAGCACAACCGTCAACCGGCCCCTCCCGATGCTGCTCCTCTAACGAAAACCGTCACCAGGTTGCTTCCATATCCTATTCACACGCACGCATGCACACACACACGCATGCACACACACACCGACACACACACACGCATGCATACACAAACACACAGCCACGCATGCACACAAACATACAAACACACACACTCGTGATTGCGAAAAACATAATTTGAATTCAAGATGCCAAAATTCAAATCTTTTTTTTTTTTTTTTTTTTGATGATGATGATGACATTATTTTACGAAATAACATCGTATGTCCAACTTATGTATTTTAAATAAAGTTTTATGTAAATATTTCTGAATGTACTTTTTTAAAGATATTTATGGGTTCTTAGACAGTTACAGAGGAGTATGGAGATTAAAGGGGCCCCCTTTGTCTCTTTAAGGGGAAATATTGTTGACTTTTATAATAAAAACTGAAAAATTGAACATTAATTAATTTTCTTGACTTCAGTTTATTAATTAGTGATTTTTTATTGTCTTAAATCAAAAAAAAGAGAACTTTTTTTTATTTTTGAAAAATAAAATATACGTATATACAATTCTTCTCAGTGAAAGAAAAAATTACAACAGATTAGTATTTTACTATATTTACTTTCCCAACAGATGGCGACACTAAACCTTTTCTCCGCTTCTTAATAGCTTAACCAAGATGAATTAGTTGCATCGTAAACGTTTATAATGCTGGTCATAAATTGAGATTATGCAATAAAAGTGTTCGCACCGGCTGCAGCTAATACTCCCAAGAAGCCTTATTTACGGTTCTCTTTTATTGTACGAACTTTCTTCTTTTTTACCAAGCTCTGCAACAGCCGACGTAATAAACTTCGATTTATTTGAATTCACTTCTTTTCGCGCGTAAATTACAAGGAAGAACAGAAACAATAACGTTTCGAATGAGCCAGCGTAAAATGATTTGCTTGTTCTTAACTGAAAATTAATGAAACTTTTTGCGTTTTTTTATTCCGCTACTTTGTGATGCTTTCATTTTATTTGTAAAATTGCTTAGATGAATAATTAATATTTATGCTACTGTGAACTCAAGTTTAATTGCATCATCAAAAGTTAAATTTTCTAGATAAGATATCTTTTTTTCCCTTCGCGATGGTGTTTATAAAACAGTATGAGTTTGTTCCAAATGAGACAGGCACGGCAGCTGTTTAATTTAATTTCAGACGACTTAGAAGCATTAAAAGTGTGTTTTAAGTATTTATCTTAGGATGTAACTTTTAAAAAAGAGAACGATATTTGGCTTCTTTCCATTCAAATGAAAAGATAACAAACTTTTAATATGAATTTGCTCTCATGCGCTAACGCTAAAGAACTTGAAAAGTAACAGAATAGGGCGATTTCGCTAGTTTTTAATATACATTTTCTTTTTCTTTCTTCAAGAGTGTAGCGTGTATCTTATGCTAGTTTTAGTCGAGTAATGTAATAATGTAAGCAATAAAGTTTAATGAGTAATCTATTTTCTTTTTTGGAATTGTTGATATATCTAATAATACCTTGATGAAAAAATCAAAGAGGAACATTTTCAACACACAGCATGAGAATTTTGTTCTATTTCTCATGCATGAAAAAAAAAATTTCTTCTTCTTTCTAATGGGTCTGCGTTTAGGATTACAGCCTTTACTGTACTTGTGCGATCGATCCCTCCTCCCTCCGATATGGCATTCAGTTTTTCATTGCACTTTGGGCGATGAGGTTGGATGGAGATTCACAAGGCGAGTCGGTAAATAGGAGATAATCATTTAGCTTTATTATTTACATATTTACATAAGTTGATTTGCGCGAGTCAACGCATGACAAACGTTCATGCTGGAATCAAAATAACATCTGCGAGCAGGCCCGGACTGGCCATAGACTTGACCGGGACTTTTCCCGGTGCGCCCTCTCGAAAGGCGCCCTTCTGTCGTTTTCTTATTTTCCAAAACAATGTTTTAGCTATATGGAATAAATTATGTGGAACCAAGAAGTGATTTTGCATTTGAATATTTTTACATGCAATAGCAATGTTCTTTTTTATTTATATAAACGTTCCCTTTTATTACCCCCATAAAGCAATTAGTCCCATCTCGTTTCATAAACGGTCTACTCCCAGGGCATCGTTTGTGGCTTATCTATTGCTTCAAGGTTCAGTTCTGAGGACAAAAACGGACCCATGGTGTTACCCCAATAAAAAAGGGATGTGAGGGTGAAAGTGACAGCACATATCTATGATCAAGAATACGAGAATGGTTTTATTTATTGACAGTACACTTTAATTGCTGTAAGAGAGGATACCATAATTCCCTGTTCTGCTAACGATCATGAGTGCAAGAGAAGCAAGGAGGAAGACAAATAATGGTAATATTTGAAATCTGCGCATTAAAAATAGTATAATGTCGAAATAAGCCGCATAAAATCAGTATTTTAGTGGATGGATGGATATGAAGACAGATTTCACATTTTTTGTAGCTCCACAAAAAAAAAAAAAAAAAGAGGACAGGACTGTATGGTGATTTCTTGACTTTTTGAGTCAAGACCCTCTTTTTTGGAACTAAGATTTTCACATGGCGCCCTTCCCAAAATAAAAGTATGACTTGTAACTGACAGTCAAAAATAAATACGAGTCGTGTATCTGCATGGAATAGCCCTTATTTATCCTGCAGTTCTGAAAGAAATGGAAAAAGGTGTCATAAATAAGTCTAAACTAGTTGAGCAAAAATAGTAAATTTTCGAAGTGGTCCTAGGAGGACTGCAGGGCTCCCCGGTGCACAGTTGGGAAATTACTGGACTAAACAATAAAGATGCCGAACAGTTTTAAAGATAAAACATTTTTCGATTTTAAACTCAAATTTTGTCAATTAAAATCATAACAAAAGTTCAAGATCTTTGCCGTTGGCAAGCTTTGTGTTCAAAACATATTCCAGTTTTTGTAAAAGATATAATTCCTTCACTGTCTTATTAGCCAGAGGTGTGCACAAAGGAAGGGGATCATGGCATAACCTTTGGCATTGAAATTTTTGGGGGGTAACTTAAGAGATTTTTTAAATTTCATTTTGGGGGTCACGTTCTCGGGGGGGGGGGGGGCGTAGCATTTGAACGAGGGAGTTCGTCATTGCCCTGGCGGTGGGGGGTTGTCGCCCTTGTCTAAGCTACAGTACTACCTTAAACATATTTTTATTGAATTTCTGCATAAAATCATTAGATTATTGCATTTTATGCTTTTTTTTATATAATTTTGGGAAGTTTTTTAATCTGTGCTTTCCCTCAGATGAAGCTCTATACCCCCCCCCTTGCTATCCTGTTAACTTATGAAGGTTATTATTGATAAATTTTGCATTAATGAAACAATACAATTCATTAAGAGCGAAACGAAGTCTGAAGAAGGAATGTATAACGATGTCGCTAATAAGTAAAATGCAAAGGTATTACTACTAGTAACGTCGTTAAGGTGGCCGAAAGGGGGGGGGGGGGCTTTCCGCCCCGGGGTTTGACCTGTCTGAGGGAGGCGGTGACTCCAAAAGTAGAACTGCAAGTTTTTGAAAAATATGAAGCTGAAATGCATTTTTAAAACTTCTAATTTGAAAATTTTCCAGGGGGTGGGACCGCCCGGACCCCAATATTTCCCACTCCACATCGTGGAATTACTACATACTTCTATACTTAGAATTAGGTTCAAATTGTCAATACTTAGACCTAGTAGTGACCTCTTATACCAAAAAAACTGAAAACCGATTATCTTTCCCTGTATGTGAGATACGTTTAAAGTAATTACGCGGGGCCAACAATTTCACAGAATCCCTTCCTTTTTTGATCTTTCGACGCTCACATTCGTCTAGGGCAAATTACATAAAAAACATTCATAGTTTTTATTTGTCTTTTGTATATTATCCCACTTAAAATTTTGTTTTTCACAAATACAGTTGTTTCTAAAAATTGTAAAATTTTTATGTTTATATAAAATCTAAAACTTTTTTTTTTTTTTTGCGTTTTGAGGAAGTGGGGGGGGGGGGAGGGGTGACATCACAAATTACCGCTCCGAGTATTCCCCATGCTAGATACGCCACTGGTATTACGAATATTAATAGGAGTCAAGAAAGACTATATTAGAAATGTAATGTGAGAAATATCGAAATAACCTTATTCGTTTTCTATCTGCAGTTATAGTTATACACATTTCAGGATAGTATAAAGCCTAAATAATAAAGAGAACTTTTACTTTCACAGAATAAAAGTTAAAGATTCTAATCAGTAAAGCATTTTATGATCGTCTTTCGAAGCATTCTTGTACTGTACAAGAGCTTTTGAGTAACTATCTTTTGGTAAGCAGAAAAAAAGGAAGCATACATATAGGCCACACACTTGTTTTATGGCTTTAAATGACGCCTTTTAAGATGCTTTTTATGGATAAGGATATGCGATGCTTGGGGATTCGTAGCAGTGGATTTCTGCTTGACAAGGGATGACAACTATCATAAATTCTATGCAGTTAGACTACAGAGGTCCAATTTGCCATTACTTACATGAATCGAAGAGTCATTTGGATCAGATTTTTGCATTAGTGAACAAGTAAATTTGAAGCGGCAGCAAAATTGGATATATTAAGTCAAGGATCTTTTCAACAGTAGGTTACTCGTTTCAGTTTTCATTTTTTTTTTTTTTTAATTGCGAAAATATTTTTCTTTATGTATAACCTTAACTTATAGAATTACGATCTATGATTCATAATTAACTGCATTATGATATAGCTGCGAAATGACAAATGATATAGCAAAATTTTCGATAGTACATATGGTTAAAAAGACAACGTACTTAGATAAGTTGAAAAGTCTTGTGTTATCAATTGAAAACTATTATTTTAAAAAGTAAAAACTACTAAGATCAAGCCTGTCCTTGAACTCTTTTTTTTTCCATTCTCCCTCTCTTTTTAATATGATTGGTTCATTTTATGACGGCTCTTTCTAGGTTGCGTCAGTTTTCAAAAACAAAATTTCACACTCAAAAAGTTTTCTAAACTTTTAAGAAAACAGAACCATAAAAATGAATGGAAACGTAAAAAAGTAACACTTTAGACAGCGAGAATTTCTGAAACGAATTTTCAAAAATTAGATCCTAATCTAAAAATGTTTAGGAAAAAATATCATCACGAGAAAAACCCTCCTGTTTTCTTACCCTACGGAACAAAAAACTTGTAATTTTAATTTTACTTCGAAAAAATTAAGGAATTCTTAAATGAAAAAAATTAGGCAAGAAGGGGAAAATGGGACATGGGGGGTCAAAAAATTTATTTGTTCTTCTTTTAAACTGAAATCTTTGATTTTTTTTGCAAAAGTTTTATCAATTAACTAACTCTTTCATTTATTCCTTATAATGGTCACAAACAATAATAACAATTATAAATGTATATCTCTACATAAAAAATGATTTCTTAAATAATTTAATTTTCGAACTTTTCCCAACAGTTCCAGTGTTATCAAAATAAGCAAAGAGGCAATTAGGTTTACTGGATGAGTTAGTTCGATTGGTTGTATTTTCTTGTAACTTTCACCCAAGATATTTGCTATGACATGATCATGTTGTTAATCATACTAATAATAAATAAATAAATAAATATCGGATTTGAAAAAAAAATCAGACTTTAAAGACTCTAGATATTACTTATGTTTTATTTATAAAAAATATGTATTCCAAACATTAAGCAAAAAACGTTACATTTTAACTCATTTTCATGGTTTCATGGGAGCAGTTACTTTATAGCATACATAAGCCGTTTTCATTACATTCGTGTCAAATTCGACGTTTGAGATGCAAAAAAATAATAGTATACTATAAGTACAGAACAAATGAGTAAACATAATTCGAATAATCTTTTGATTTTGAGGACTGAAATTAATTAATCATCAGTGTCGTGTCTCATGTTATATACACATCCACACTAAATTCTTCATCTTAATTCTTCTTTATTAATTTTTATTTTTGATAAATTATAACATTTCTTGACTTATTACCCACATTGTAAAATTATGTTTTCCCTTCATGACTGAATGCCTTTTTTGTATTGCTATTCATCGAAAACATACCTTTTTTTTCTTTAAGTTGGTGTTGGTACATGTATAGAAACTAGTAATGGCCTGATATTCATTACCACTCTCTCATACTCTCAAAATAATTGCATAGCTAAAATACTTTAAAGAAGCACCATGCAGAGATTTTTAACAGTGCAAAGAAAAAAAAATACTTTTAATGAAATGGTATTTTTAATTTATTCTTTTTGAGTTTTAACTTTAGCACAATAAATAAAGTGAAAAATTTTTTTTTTTTTTTAACAGTCTTTGAAAACGGACAACAGTTTCAAACCTGATATACATCTCTTTTTAATTTTGAATTGCAGAAGCATTTTGTATGACAAACTATCATACGCAGGAAAAAAAACTAAAAAAAACCTGGCCATGAGTATCGATCGCACAGAGAAAACCTCTTCAGCTTAAGGAATCGACAAATTCATGTAACAAAATGACAGCATCATGTTTTAAAACAACTGCAGATACCAGTCAAATTCAATCGACAACACACACACACACACACAAAAGTATCACGGCAAGAGGTGTTTCCTAATGCTGTTAACTAGTGAACGATGCATTTCTGAAAAAGGGCGAACACGAAATGAATTTTCGGAAGTAGTGTCTGTTGAGAAACATTTAGCAAAACTTCTCATTCTTCGAAACTAGAAATCCCCCCCCCCTCCAACCGCCCCCTGGCGTTACTCAAATTTTCAGGGAGTATTTTGGTGGTCTTTCTTCTCTCTTTTTTTAAGGACTCTTTCTAGGGATAATCAGTAATATTTAAGGGGATGTGCCAACACTCTTGTGGGGGGGGGGAGGTCTCTCCTACTATTTTTTAACTTGCAAAAAATATGACTTCTCGTTTGGACATTTTCTGTAACAAAAAAAATGGCTTTATTTACTTCTCAATGATTTTTTATCCCCTTAAAAAGGCCACACCAAATCTTAATTTCTTTGATATTATGGAGGCTAAATCGGCGCCTTTCAACTCAACCTTCCCGCGCCCTGTTGACCACCCAGTCCGGCCCTGTCTGCGAGAAGAGCAGCGTTGCCAGATTCGAGAATAGAAAACTTCTCTGAAAATAGTGAGTCGTTTGGCGCTAGTGCTGCCACAGCACCATAAAGGCATGAATGTCAATAGCACAGAAAAATTTGGACGCTCAGTTTGCCACCGGTAGGTGGAACCTGGACTCTTTTCGATGTGAAACTGCTCCAGGAATTTAATTTTACCGTGATTACGAAAATTGGAAATTTTTGGTTTGACTAATTCAAAGAGCTAAATTAAAATATTGATAATATGGTCATTCTTAGACGTACATATGTTACGAATAAAGGTTTTAGCTTTTAAACTTTCAAGTGCTTTAGCAATACTGTTTAACTTATCCAAACCATTTTTATTTTTTTTTTATACTTTTTTGATACAAAAAGATGCCAACTACACTGTCCTCCTTTATTTCCTGCAAAATAAAATAGTTTCAAGTAAGTAAGAGGTCTGAGATGTAGTTTAAATTCTTTAACGTACAAATGCCCTTTTTTGAGCAATCTTGAATGGGGTTGATTCCTTCAGTCAAAAGTAGTACTTTTTCTCACTGAAATTGATAGAATAAAGCAAAACAAATAACATGGACTCAGAAAATGCTTTCATTTTTCCATCAGTTATTTTTAAATTAATTTTTAAAAATGTCCGATTTTTCAAACAAGGCGTGGTCTTCATGACGTCACAAATGATGCACTATGGCGCTTCTTTCAACCGCATTTCCACGTTATGATAATCAAGAAGCGAATTACAATTGCGCTCTAAGCTTGCTATCAACCATATCGTTGCCAATACACATGAGTAAAGATGCGAATTAAATATTTTGGACCGTGAATGGCAAAACTGAATGGCATTTCATCATTTGTGATGTCATCGGCAGAAGCATCAAACGAAAAAAAAGAGCACCGATTTAAGTAACTTTTTAAAAATATAAAACTTAGAGAAATTATTTAAAAAATGGTCTGCTTCTATGTTTTTAAGCATGCTCTTTCAGAAAAAAAAACTTTTAAAATTTTGGAATCGACCCCATTGCTTAATACTCGCACTTGACCGCAGTTGACGTTGATCTGATCTGATTTTTCAGAAAATTATATCGACGAGAATGAGTCTTGCTATCGTTGTTTTTATATTTATTAAGAGGATTAATTTTCGTCGCTATTACAAATTGTTCGCTTTTTCGTTCTTTCATTTTTCTTCCAAGGCTTAACTCATGCAGATTTTGCGTTTAAAAACGGGGCATGGGGGGGGAGGTTCTTGTGCAAAATTACGTTTTTTCGAGAAAAAAACACTTATAAAGACAAAACGCCTCCACACACACGCGCGCGCACGTACACACACAAACAAGCCTGCGCACACACACACACATACATGCCTAAAAATATACATACTAAAAAAATTCCGAAACATTACTGAGTAATTCCATGTTACGTTTCGGTATCTCAATGGTTTTTATCCACTTCCTGGAAAAATCAAGTATTATTGTCGAAAACTTTCTTGAATTGCTACAAGTTGCACGAATGCAGACTTCTCACTGTTGTAAAAAATACTTTCAGCTACCAGTTTACAGATTATCTGAACGTATTTATAAAATGTATCGGCTTCGGTTCGATTATGGCCCGTCCAGACTGATTAAACTCCCAAAGTCCATGGACTGTGTAGCTTTGCAATAATTGCAGGCGGGTAAAATTCTTGATACTTACTTGCAATTCTGTCTTAGCTTTGGCCGTGTTTGCAATACTACTTTTGGAAATTCCATGGTAAATCAGGAAGGTGCCAAGCTATTATATTATACCTACCTAAGTTTATTCTAAAGTTCCAGAGTTACCACTGGCTTTAAACGGGAAGGTTTCTGAATATTTCAGGAGGTTTCAAGGATAATTTTAGGAAGGTTACTGAAGTTTAGCGGAAAATGTCCTGGTTTATGCAAGGTATGTTGCTGGCAGACATTGGGTGCATCAGCTGCTCATTATTTTCCAGGAACGTTTCTGAATCGTTTTTACAGTGCACACACACTGCATACCTATACACATACACACGCCTACACAGACTTAGATAACTGATTCGTTCGTAGTGTAAATAATAAAATAATTTTACCCTTAAAACGTAGTTACTATAATAAGTATTTTGAAATTTTTTTTGGACTCGAACAATTAGTAGTGTCAGGGATGCCCCCCCCCCCCCAAAAAAAATCAAGAGTGCCTCCGAAATATCACGAAGACACCCCCCCCTCAAAAAAAGTAAGAGCCCCGTCCCTTAATAATGAGAAAAATAACTGTCAACCCCCCCTCCCTAAAGATTTCAATGGCACTGTCTGCGTCATGACCCCTCCTAGGTGGGCACCTCTGTTAGTGTCCATTCACGCAACGCTAATAGCTGTAGAACTGAGTTGAGTAAAGTATCGCAACAGCTGAGAATTTTAGAGCCGCTGTTAACTTGGCTCGTCGTACTAATGCACTATTTCTTATTTACATAAAGCAACGACAATATTTTTGATTGCGTTCAAGATAAAAATCTCGAACTGTAAAAAATACTTATGCTCAGACAATGGACAAGCCTCTAGGGGTGATACGTATTGACGCAAATGATAAAAGTAATACGTCAAAAGTGTCGTAAGATTTTAATAGGTGTGACATTCATTTCAATAAACAATCTCATTATCTTCTGTGGAGGACAATCACAAAGACGAAAATATTCCAAGGAAATCTAAATTTAGTTTCTTTTCTAGATTTTGTCGGTTATCTGTTTAGATTGGATCCACAATGTTGTCAAATTCCTAAAACTTGATTTCGACAGAGAAATAAATTGTAAGTATGTTTGTGAAAGAAGAAAACAATACCCTTTTAAGAACTATGGGACATATCGCACCCCGGCAATGGACACAAGTCATTAAAAAAATCCTCATATATAATAGCCAATGTTCGAGTAACGCTCGTGTCGTCATCAATAATGAAACTCGCGTCACGGCATGATAGTTTGATAATAGGTTTGGGTAATGTTTGACATTGCAGGGAAAGGTTTTATTGTGACAAGCCTGAACTGGATCCGGCAATTAACTATTTTACTGGTAAGACTGTTATTTCAGGGGAATGAGGAAACGAAAAAGTTGTCAACAAGGAACGCTATCTACTGGAGTTTAGGGTTAATCCTACCAAAATATCACCAAACAGGCAATTGCTTCGTTCAAATGTAGAAGCAATTTTCACCCGTCATACCTTGACGGGCGATTTTTCAGTAACAATAATAATGATAATGAACTTGCTAAACTATTGATTCCAAGTCCAAATTGAAAGTTCTTTCTTGTAACAAACCTCACACAAAATTAGTTTACATGAATGATGCAAGGTGACTTATAGATGTTACAATCAATAATGGAACACCATTAAGATTTCAGAATTTTAAGGAAACATTTTTCGAACATTAAGTGTACACTATTAAGGCATCCGACTGTATTCAAAGACTTTTTTTTTTCTTTGAAAAATTATTTGGTCATTTTTTTAATATTATTTTTTAACAACAAATGTTCCGATATGTATGAAAAAACAATCTTTCAAAGTAATATATTTTTAAAAACAATTGGACAAATTTAAAGAAAAATAGCGAAAAAACGTGTCTGACGCTGACAGCTATTGACAAATTTTGGTTCTAATCATACATAAATCCTTGTAGAAATACATTGAAACTAGTGTTTTGCTGTAAAAGATTTCTTGTTTTTTGAAATATTTCTGAAATATAGCTGAACTATGCGGAATTTTTAAAAACAAAATACTTTTGTTTAAAATTATGCATGCAAAAATATTACTTAATTCTAAAATTCAGCTTAGTTTTTTCAGAAAAACACCAAGCATATTGCAGAAAGCTATATCAGAAAATTTTACATCATTCTTGAATAACTTTTTGAGATATCATTGTTACAATAGACAGCTTTCTGCAAAAATATTTTTCAGAAAACGCGTTTAAATGCAACTTCCGGTCCGGGGAGTTGGGTTTTTAACTCCCTTTAAAATGATACAGCTAAAATTCCAGTTGTAATTCACGTAGAGTAAAAATTTGAGACAGTTTTGGAAAGCTAATGAATTAGACTACAGAATGGATTCATAAAAAAATCTACAAATATTTCATCGAAATAGTCGATTTTAACGCAGTCGGATACCCTAATTTTGCAACGTAAAAAAAGTCCCAAAATAATGAAATAAATTTTAAAATATTGAAATTGGAATTGGAAAGTAAAATTTTGAGATGGGGAAAATATGTGTGTCGGTCTATCTCTCTATATCCCCCCCCCCCTTTCCGATAACTTTTGAGTGAACAGACCGATTCGAACAAACTTTTTTTGTTCGGAAGATCTTGGTGATGGCATCTCATTTCCATATTTCAGTTTTTAATTTGAACAATTTTTCGTTAAGTTTCTAACAGTTCAAAAAACTTGACATTGGCGCCTACGGAAAAGTCAAAGTAAATATAAATTCCACACTTAAAGACAGATATGCTTCAGACAAACTTGATGAAGAATATGAATGGAAAAGATTTTCTTGATTTGAACAATTTTTCGTTCAACTTTTAAAAGTTTAAAAAACCTGAACATTAGCTTCTACTGAGAAATTTAAGATAAATATAGATTCCGCACTAAAAGGTCGATTTGCTTCAGACAAACTTTGTTGGAAAAAGATCTTGATGAAGAGCACGCGTAGAAAAGATTTTTTGATTTAGTTAAGATAAGGGTATTTCATGAACAATTCAGCTAACAATAATGATGGTAACACAAAACCGAAAAATTGAAGAAAATGTGCAGATTCTGAATATATTCTCAGTTTTTGGTTTCAAGAAATTAAAATAAGTTTTTAATTAAAATCGAAATAACATGTCCCGTGGACGTAACATTGGCACACAACGTCAGAGATTTAAAACATGAATCAAAATGAAATGAATTCAAAGCGCAAATTTTTTTAACAGTGCTGTGGAGGGAGGAAATGATCAACTTCCAGCTCTCTGACTCCTAGAATTTTAGGGCCTTCAACTTCAACTCCTGTACCCAAAAATCACTCCGACTCTCACTCCACGACTCCTATTCTGACTCCGCAGCTTTGGCAGAAATACAGACTCAGAGGGAAAACGACCGACTCCGACTCTTAGAATTTTAAAGCAATACGCGACTCAGGACCCTTTGACTTCTTTTCCTCAAAACCAATTCGACACTTGAAATTTAAATCTCTGCCTCCCGACTCCCGACTCCAACCCCAAATAATTTACCCCAAAATCAGTTTGACTCCGCAGCCGTGGTTTTTACTATGAAATAATGAAGTATTGTTGAAATCATCTGTTTTTAAAAGTTTTAATTTATTTGTCCTATTTTTGGCAACAGGAAATAAAGAGAAATTCAGAATGCTTTATTTCTTAAGTATGAAACATCTGTACAGACGCGTTTTCTCTTTTTCCCTCTCTCTCTCTCTTTTTTTTTTTTTTTTTGATGAACACTATTTATTTTGACGGCATTGCTTTTTTTATTTTCCAAAGTATATTTATTTATTTTTTTTAAATATTTTATGGCAAAGGGGATAAAGTAACTTTGGCCGAGGCGCTTAATTTTGCTCGGAAAAAAAAGGATAACAAACTTTTTTTCGATACATTTTTTTTTTTTTTTTTTTTTTGAAAGAGAAAAAAGATTTTTTTTATAAAAAAAAATATTGCCTGGATGAAATATTTAAGCATATTCAGGGATTTAAAGATCAGTTAGGAGTTTTAAACATTACTTGAACTTTTTATTTGTAAGTTAAAAAAACTTAAGTTAACTGAAACGATTTTCAAGTAAAATTCGTTTTCACAATATTTATTCAAATGCCTCATCTTAACATCTAATATGATAAAGTATTTAAATATGATCATGGCGTTTAAAGGCAAAGTAGTGGCAGTGATATAAGTTAGTTTAGAAAGTATTGTACATTCCTCGGCGCTTTGAAAATGTTTCACGGAAATATTAAATTCAGAAGTCAAAATTAGTGGGCTCTTTTGAAACAATGCATTTTGAGGAAATTCGGGGTTTTATTCGTTCGTGCAGCTTGCGCTATGGAAGAAGTTTTATGATCGTATCGTCCTACCGGTTTCATCTTGTAACTTCATTGCAATAAACAACATAATAAATAATCCAACAAAGATTTCAGCTTTGTCCTTCAAACAATTTTTCCCGCTGTCATTTTCTTAATAGTAAAGTAACAAATGCATGTGTCTTATATCGTAATATTACTGGGAGTTAAACGAACTAATGTTGTATAATCTAAAATGAAAATCGATTAGTAAATTTTCAATGCATAAGTTAAGAGAAAATACTTAGATCTTTATCCATCTGAGAGCAACGCTTGGGTAGTTATGAATATTTTATGAAAGGCGTCGCCCTATTTGAATCTTAATTAAATGCTATGTTATGTGTTGCTATTATTTTTATTTTTCAAGCTAACTATGTGAACATACGTTAGAAAACGTTTTTAGTTCCTCCAAAATCACCACACGCAACCCTTTACTTTCACCAACGCCGAACGGTATATCAACACAAAAGATGATGTGATAATCCACAAAAATATGAAGGGAAGTATTTTGTGAGCTGACAATGTTTTCAGACTATTTTTTTTTAAATAAAAGATGATTGTATGAGCAAAATTCGATAACTAGGCTTTTTAAATAAAAAGTTGTAATTTGATAACAAATGCTACGTTGGTTTAGCGTTGGCATTGCTGTGAAATTTAAGAACTGTAAATACAGAACTGCTAAAAGGGGATGGTCAGGCCTGTCATTTAGGAAGGTCAATTGTCTCCACCAGGATTTGAAAGCAATATAACTTTTTTTTTTGAATTAGCAATTTTTTTTTTTTTTTTTTTTTTAATAATATTGGTACGAATTAATTAAATGTTGTAGTAGCCCATTTAAAACCAGGCTTTGTATACAAATCGATTTGCAAGAAAATTTTCTATTGCTTTGAAAACTTTCTATCAGTTATTTTAAGGAACATATTTGAGGAACTCAAAATCGTTTGTGCAAAAGCACAAACGATTCCTAGCTTTTGACTTTTAGAAAAAATTGGCGCTTTCATAGTTCTGGAAAAAGGAAGACAAAATGTGTTTTCCGCTACAATTAGTCACATAAATTGCACGTATTTGAACAGAAAATGTCTGTTCACCAACAGTTATATTTAAAATTCAAGTAATGTTTGATAAGACATCACAAACTGCAAAATGTATTCTTTATTTTGCAAGAAAAATACATGCTTCGAATTATTTCTGTGTGAATAATAGTACCTATTTATTTGCTATAAAAAAAATCAAATTTATATCTCCTCAAATCTAAGAGCTCAGCTATGTGCTTGGTTTTAAGAGATATGATTTAAATATTCCAGAGACCAGGGGTGCCCCCTGCCCTCCCCCCTCCCCCACATTTCATGTCGCATCATCCCCGGTCATGGCGCAGACTGCGCCATTGAAATTTTCAAGGTGTGTGTATGTTTTGACGGGTATTTTTTTCTATTGGAGGAGAGGCTCTTGCTTTTTTTTGGAGGGGGGGTGCAATATTTAGGAGGGGTGCGCTCTTGCTTTTTTTTTTGGGGGGGGAGTCATTTCTGCTTGGAAGAAAATACAATTTTCCTTTGCCGTATGTACCTCTTATCGTTTTGTTTATTGAAATAATTTAAGCAGAAAAACTTCCCAGATTTCAGCTGAAATTGCAGAGCTCTAAAGAGACGAAAGAAACTTTTTTTTAAAAAATGACCGTCTGCCAACGTCAGATTAAGCTCCGACAGCAATTTATCTCCATTTGATGACGAAAGTAAAGTGACACATGAATGTCAAAGAAATCATTCCGGAAACCACGCGTTCCTCTTCCCAAAAATCTCGGGTTCGAACGAAAACAGTTAAAAGCAGAGCAGACATAATTCTGACGTACTTCCTCTTTCATTCACTCTTAAAATTTTGTCCCAAAGAAAGGAACAATGGAACGATTATCTGTAATCTCCATATTGGCCTCAAAGGTTGTGTTTGCTCACCACAAAATGGAATGCCTTTAAGTGTCAAAGCACACACGCTTGCTTGACTCTAGCACTTGATAAAAATCTGTCTTCCGTCGTTTGGTCGTTAGTTTCTAAAGTCAATAATGAAAAGTATCGTGTTACTGTTTTTGACAGCTATTGCTGTTCAGGGGGCTATTTTGCCATTTCTCAAGACGCCTAAGCATGATGGGGTGAAGCGAGTCTGTTCTTTGACAGCTGAAAATTTTACGAATGTTGTCACAGCGGCTGATACGGCGATTGTCATCTTTACGGATCCGACAGTTCAGAAATCTGGTTGCCCTACGGAACTTGATGTGTTTGCTGAGGTAAATTATCTCTTATATTAAAAGTGATTTTATATGATAAAATTGAATCTTATAAACATATTTTTAGTAAATAGATGAATACATAATATATTCGATAATGCTATCTCCTTTTAATACATATATTATTTATTCAAAATATAGTTTTATTTCTCCTAACCGAAAAATCGTTTTCAGAAACAAATGTAACGCAAACATATATTTTTGTCGAAATTTTGTTGATCTAGAATTTTCTTGACAGCTTTATTTCTATTACTTTTCCGTAAAATACATAAAGGAAGTGTATAAAGGAGTATAAACAAAATAAAAGGAAAAGTAATGTGAAACAAGACTATGGTGTAAAATTTAAAATTAAGTGGTAAATAAAATTAAAGTTTAAACTTAAAAATCATCGCGGTTCGAAAAAACATTTCGCATGAAATTTACTCTTTACGTAAACTCAATTTTTCTTCTCTCTCCCCCCCCCCCCCTCCAGTTGCCAAAGCAAAAAAAAAAAAAAAAACTCGTAATGAGCAGCTGTATTTATTTGTAATACATTGAAATGATTTTTACAGTGCGAATTTTATTATTATGTTTTTGCTGCTTTTTTTATTGTTGTTGTAGTTTTTTTTTTTTTTTTTGGATGGGGGGAGACTCGAAAATATCATGGTTTGAGTTAAATATTCAAGTCCAACCAAGCATTTGATTTTGAAATCAATTTAATACTATGTTCTTTTGCAATGTTTTTTTTTTTTCTTACTTCATTTATTTTTGATTCCGACGATATTGATATAATGAGGTGCAGAAAGCCTATAGTCATAAAATGGACCTTTGTGTAGGAGAAAGTAAGCTCTATCCGTTATGAACGAACTTCTTAAATGCTCCTGTAATCGTTTTCACGTATTCAAATCTTTAATAATGTTACAAACAGTAATTCAGCAAACTATTATAAGCATAAATATAATAGTTCAAGTTAAAAGTTCTTCTTAAAGAGTCCGCTCCTAAAATTAAGTATTGTACCACATGTACGCTAGAATTCAACTCATTATTGCAAAATTAGAAAAAAGTATAGGATAGGGGAAGGTGGGGCACGTCGATCCTCTTACCTACTTTTCATATTCTATCTCATCAAGATATTTAATGAGCAGTTTGATTTTCTACAATAAGTTTCATTAAGCATTTTTTATCATCCCAGATTTTTTTAGATGGTTCAACTCGATAACTTTTTTTAACATGAATTTTTTAACAGAACTGTTTGAAGCGGACCAACGTGCCCCGAGTACGGAATAAGTTAATCAGAATTACGAAAACAACTTCTATCAATTTAAATGATAAATATTCCCCAATATTGCAACAACTTAACTTCTTTTGTGTTTAGCCTGAAAAAGGAAAATTTTAAAGATCAATATAAAATATTAAACTATTAATTTTCAAAACTTTTAGTTCTGTCCTTTTTATGCCAGAACCAGTACCATCTAAATTTTCTCGAGAATCAGCACAACTTGTGTCTTCATCAACTTCACTATTGATATTACTAGAATTTTGCATTTGAAAATTCTTCAAAATGTTTTCATTTTGGGGTAGAAGAGGGGTTTTAAAAGCGCACCTACATACTGAAAAATATTTTTTTTTCTTTGTGGCCAAATATATAATAATTATGAACTAAACGTCCTTACTTTCGGAGAGGCGCAGACTTATAAACATTATTCAGCACTGAAAAAATAGCAATACAATTCGTCTCTGAAATAAAAGATTTTCAATGTAACTGTGCCATGTGATTTTGTTGTAGGATTTGTAGGACTATAGGAGCTATTTGTTGGTCAAAAATTAAACCTAATTGACAAAAAAAAAAAAAAACCTTGGCAACGTAAACAGTTGGCAAAGGCTGACAAGAAAAATACCGTAAAATGGGGCAACATTGCTCCTCTAGGGATAACATTGCTCCAAAAAGTGTATAAGTTTTTTTTACTGATTTTTGGTCTTGAATTGGCAACTTGCCCACCTGTTTACTGTTATCTTCTACCTAGTTGAAATATATTCTGCATTGTCAACCACTTCGTCACTGAAGTCCTCAAAAATCATTAAAAAAAACTTTTACACTTTTTAGAGCAATGTTATCCCTATGGGAGCACCGTCCTCCCCGTTTTATGGTAATCAATAATAGAAAAACTATGCATGTTTGTACAATGTACACCAATATTAGTTCCAAACTCAGAACATTACATCTCAAATGCATCAAGAAGAATGTTGTATGTTTTTTGTCCTAATATTAAGTTTAAATGTCTCTTTAATCTTCTTTAAAACTTTAGGCTTTGGTTTCCAACCTGAGGGGCGCGCATCCGTAAGGAGAAATGAAATAATTATAAGGGGGCAGAAAACTGTTACTAATTTATCCTTTTTACTTAATTTTACAAAAGAAGGAAGTATTGTATTCGCGAAAAAAAAATTTCACTCAAAAATCGACCTTAATTTCCATTTTGCTCACCCCCAAATGAATGTTGAATTTTTTTTTCGACTCGATCACACGTAGATAAGTGCCTAAGAACGTATAGACACGCGAAATATCCATTTTGACGATTCCCGAATTAGTTACAACGAGTTTTCTCGTGACGTCTGTATGTATGTATGTATGTTCGTATGTGCGGATATGCGTATGTGCGGATGTGCGTATGTGCGGATGTGCGTATGTGCGGATGTGCGTATGTATGTCGCATAACTCAAGAACGGTATGTCCCAGAAAGTTGAAATTTGGAACGTAGACTCCTAGTGGGGTCTAGGTTTGCACCTCCTCCTTTTGGTTGCTTTCGGGGGTTTTTAAGGGGGTCTTTTGCCCCTTTTGGGGGGGAAATCATTGTTAATTTCGATGTAAACTCAAGTGGTGTTACAATTTGGCGGACACTTGGCGATATATCGCCAGTCTTTTGGTCGCTAAGTTTTGTCACCAACTTGGAGACAAATTTGGCGATTTTTTTTTTAAATTTTAAATCTGGTTTTAATTTGCCCACTATTGGTGATATTTAGAGAGTAAACTATTGAATCACATTAAAAAATGCCAATAATGGGGAAATGACATTAAATTGCAGTACAGTCATCCATCGCTACTTCGCGCTTCAACTTTCGCGGCTTCACTACTTCGCGGTTTTTTTTTTTTTTTTTTTTTTTTTCAAATTCAGTAACTAGCCTTTTGCAAGCACTCGTATAAACTTTTTCCTACAAAAAAATAACAATGTATGTCTTTTTAAGTAAGCTGAGCTCTTCTGAGGCGTGTAGTTGTACTAGTTGAGGGAGTGGAGGTAAAAAATCACCGAAGAAAGTGAAGGGAATCCTATCTCACTTTAGCCGTTAAACACTAACTGGAAAGTATAAATCACTGTATAATTACTAGGGGATGTAAATGCATCTATAAATGGTGTTCAACAGTGTACTAGCTTTGTAAGTTGTATACGGTGTATACTTAATACCTTTAATGAGGATAAATGTAGAGAGGAAGAACGGGGGCTCGTACGGTTACTAACTGGCAATTAATTCATCATCGAAGAAGTTGAACTATTTTCATAGATTAGTAGACAGATTGTAAGAACTTCATGTGTGTGTTTAGTTTATTTCTCAATGATTAATAACGTCTAATTTTGTGCAATATATTAAGTAATACAAATGTAATGGTGGCAAAGGATGCTGTTTCATGTCTAGGGGGCTCTAACTATGTTAGAAACCTAGTTTAGTTGTCGTAAAGTAAGTTTCATGCGCTCTAATTAGGAAAATTTTCGGTTTATAAATGCAGGATCTTACTTCGCGGAAATTCAGTTATCGCGGTAAAGTCTGGAATGAATTAACCGCGATAAAGGAGGTTTAACTGTAAAGGGAAGTCATGTAATGCACACATCAGTTCGTTCATTTAAAAAATTCAACGCGGAGTCAGAAATAAAAAAAAATTTCAAAATTTCATCTCTATGACATTTGAGTTCGAGTGCCAATACTCAGGCCCGCTCTAAGCAGACGTGCAAAGCGTGCACCGCATGCGTGCGTCACGTTCAAGGGGCGCCAAATTCAGCTTCATCTTGCTAACTCGGAAAATAAATCAATAAAAAATAAATAAATAAGTAAAAGTAAAGACAAATTAAAATTTTGTCTCTCCAAAAAAAAAAAGACCTACAACGGTGCCCCCCCCCCCGCCCATCTCCCCCATAGGAGACCATTTAGTGTGAAACCATTTAATAATAGCAAGAAAGTGTACTTTCAGCTTGATTCTTGCTATCAACTGTGGTCAGCGCCGAAGAAAAAAACAGGCGGAAGATAGGTAGATAGGCATTTCGGCCACTTTGCCGCCCCCGTCGGGATAACAGGTTAATTTTAATTTCTTTTTCGCCGAAAGCGACACAAAAAATGGAAATTTCTATTAAAATTTTGCTTTAAAAAAATCTGCATAGGAACTACACGCTGCATCAAGGTTTTGCAACAGCAAGAGGCGTTTCCAAAAAACTGATTTGAGTCTATTTTTCAACATTAGCCCGCCCAGTGCTTTAAAATGAAGGTGGAATTTCTTCAAGAAATAAGAAAGATCTCGCATACCGACAGAAAAATAACCCATAGGAATAATATATAAGATAAGATATTGAGGAGAAGTGTTTTTTATTTTTGAAAATTTATGCGATTAGTTATCACAGGCTGCTTGAACCGTTATGGCTTAGATGGCAGTACGTGTTCATCATTTAATCGAACGGTTAAAATACAAAATCAGTTGAACTAAGTTTGTTTTTTAAGCGTAGTTTTCCCAATGTAGTAAAAATGTGACTATCTGTTTTTTGCCGAAAGAAGAAAAAAAATGATATTTTACCCATCAAGTTGTTAGTAAATTTTATGTTTAACTTCGTATTCTAATAAATATTCATAGTTCAACTAAATGAAAAGCGTGAAAATGAATGCAACCAAAAGGGGAGGTGCACAACTAGACCCCATTAGGAGTCTACGTACCAAATTTCAACTTTCTAGGACATACCGTTCTTGAGTTATGCGACATACATACGCACATACGTACATACGCACATACATACAGACGTCACGAGAAAACTAGTTGTAATTAACTCGGGAATCGTCAAAATGTTTCGTCGTCAAATGTTTTTCGGGCGTCTATACGTTCTTAGGTATATATGCAGCGTGTGATCGGGTTGAAAAAAAAAACTCAACATTCATTCGGGGGTGAGCGAAATGGAAATTAAGGTCTATTTTTGAGTGAAAATCTTTTCGCGAATACAATACTTCCTTTTTTGTAAAATGAAGTAACAAAATTGCTTCCTATAACCAAATTTTCGGCTAATAGTTTAAAATTGTTTTTAAAAATATTTAAATGAACAGCGTGATTCATTATTTCATCAAAAAATTCCAAACTACGAAGTCTTGATGCTGATATGCACCCTCAAACAAGAACACCTTCACCGTCCAGATTAACTGATCCAGCTGAGTTCATAAGATTAAATTCCTCATTTTTTCTTCTATTTAAAATTAAACAACAATATAACCAAAAATGTTGAATTTATTTTCGTGTGTAAGTAAAACGTTATTTCAAAACGTTTTGAGTTTATTTATCATTGATTTTGAAACGAAAAGCTTTCTGTTTTTCGCACGAACAAGAACATTTCTTCTGGAGGAGGTCCGATTTAATCCAGCTAATTAGAGAACTTGGAGAACTATTTTAGGTGAAAATTAAACGTAAAATGTTTCATTAAATTCTGTAGAAACTTTTACAGCACTCAAATGTGAATTTTTCATAATTTTTTTAACTGTAAATCTCCAATCACGCTTTGTTCATTTTGCCGATTGAGTTTTTCTTACCTAGTTTTGGCTCCGATTGTTTTGTTTAAAGCATTTTATCAAGCACTTCACTATAGAATGGTATAAATTAACTAATTTAGAGACATTTCAAACCAGTTTACCTCTACTGTGAGGGAAAAAAATCAAACTTCGAATTGTGTTTGTTGTTTTTTACGAATAAAAGCCCTTTTAAAATAATCAACAGAATGTTAGGGAATATATAAACAATAAAATAACAAATTAAATACACCGCCAGCTCAGTCATTTCCGGCCGAGGACTGCAGTTTCGTGCTTATTAGCACTCATCAGCCCGGCATAGGAAAGTGACTGAGCTGGAGATGGAAAACCTCTTACGGAAGCCAAGAGGGCCAAACAAACTGGTAGCTAATGTAGAATTAGCACAGACCAGACGAGTGACCATAAGCACGAAACTGCAGTCCTCGGCTGGAAATGACTGAGCTGGCGGTGTATTTAATGTATTTCTGCTTTAGCCCTGGCTAATGGGCGGTAATTTACTACATATACCATGCCTTGCCATCAATTTTCGAGTTGAACCGAACCACTGCACATACGGGTATTTGATCATTCTACGCGGTCAAAATTATTTTATGATTTATATCAACTCCAAATGAAAAAAAAAAGATGTCTCATTCATAACTATGTATTACTGTTAAAATATCCAAGTTACAATAGAAAAACACGATAAAAATAAAAATTTTAAACAATTAATATGATTACCTTTTTATAATTTTATTATTGACATAATTATAGTATAATTACAAAATTAATTAATGTTACATTAGTATAATTAAAAAATTAGTTAATGTTACATTAATATAACTATAAAATTAGATAGTTATATTTTTTATCATTCATCGGTCTCCGAAGACTCGGAATCAGGCATCGCCGCAGGCATTAGCAAAGCTAATGTTTCTGGCAAAAAACTGTTCAGTTTTCTTCTTTTTACCATTCTCATGCTGCTTAGAAGAGGGTCTGAAGTAAGAAGAAGACGATTAAAAATGTCTCTATTGCATTCTTCTCTAGAAAATTTTCTTGCAAAGTCTTGCCTGTACGCCCTGAAATGTTTATTTCGGGCCTCCGCGGCCTCTTCCGAAAGTTGCCCTATTGGCAACAATGCGTTTTTTATCACAACTGCCCCATGGATAAGAATTTTATACATCGTTGGTGTCATTGGATGCCAAGGATATAATTCGACATATAAGCCAGCAGTTTCTAAAGCATATATGTCGTATTTTTCAGAGTCAATTAAATGCCCGCTCGAGATAGTTTCTAGTATGACCTTTAATCTGTATATTAAATCGTAACTGATACCCGTAATTTCTGAAGCCAATTTAGGGTCTTCAAAGAATCTCCTGCTCGTGTTCCCGTCATTGGTATTTCCGAAATTAGTCTTTGGTACGTCCACTAACAAACCAGTTTCTTTTCGAAACTTAGCCTGTATTTCCAGTTTTCTATCTTTTTCCATCTTTTTTTTCCGCTTCGGTTTTCCTCTGACGGTACTTTTTACCTTGCAACTTATACGCGAGGTAGAGAATATTTTCGAAAATCCGAATTCTAGCATGTAATACTGAAAGCCCAAACTCTGTAGCCTCAGAGCTAATTTGTTTCGCTACATCCAATCGATTGAATTCAGTTGAAGTTGCGTTGCATATGTAGCATCGACTTGTGGATTTTGTGCCAGTTGCAGCGTTACACACCTTGCCATCTATCATGGACATGATGAAGACATGACTCACTAAAAATTTCTTCTCATTCAAGTTCACTTCTGTTGCATTAGTGACTTTTTTGAATTTTCTATTTAACTAATTTCTTCTTCTGTAATATCAATGGTCTCTTTGACGAAGCGAAATCTTATAGGACGGCATAAACGTGGAGAAGAAGGTGTTGGATTTTGCCATAATATCCTTTCGCGTTCCTTGCCACAAACTAGCCGCAAAGGAACGAAGCAGCTCTGAAATATATTCGCGTCTGAGTCATCATCAATTTCAAATTTTTGTTTAAATTGGGACTGGTGAGAGCCATCACATCCCCATTTACAAATAATTTTCAGACTTTCTCGCTCGTGTTCATTCAATCTTGTTAAAATTTATTCCAAACTGTTACATAAACGTGTAACAGTATGATCAATCAAAGGTTGTAAATTGCATTCGGCACTGGTGGATGTTATTTTGCACGATTCTGTAGGTGGGTAACATTCTTTTTTCACTTTCTGTAAAAGGGTGTAACAAGGAAAGAACTTCTTATTAGTATTTCTTATAACTTCATATTGTTGACGAGTTAAATCGGCTTCAACAAACAATGACAATGCTTCTAATGGCGTAAGACGAGATTTTTTCTCATTTCTTGATTCAGAAAATAATCTTTTGTACTTTGTTGCTCGTGTTGGAGTGCTTGTGATGTCTTTGAGTATATCAGAAGCATCTCGTTTACCACTTTTCCGCAACTCAACTTGGGCAGCATGTATGATAATGTCTCTTTCCACAGTGGACCTAACATCCTGAGTCTTCCTCCTTTTGGTCCTTTCACTTGGCTTTTGAAATTACTTTTGTGGTCGGCCTGTTCGACTTTGTGTAAGCACAGGAATTTCAAACGTTCCTTCTAGCCATGAATGATTGTATTTTAGAAATATGTCTTCCTTTTTATGAGCTTTTGACCACCGTTGTTTGATTTGTGATTTAAATGCCGCAAAATTGCGTTTCAAACTCTCAGTTTGGTCTTCTGTATAATTTTCACTCAAAAGAAGTTCTTCTCTTAGAAAATTTATTTTTTGTTCAAAATTAGGCAAATTTAGTTTTTGAATGCGATCGTATAAGTATTTACGGGTTACAATTTTCACCCCTGAGATGCCTTGGGAACCTACAACCAAAATAGTCTTGAAAATTGCTTTAAATATAAATAAGTATTTTTGGTTGTTTTGAGCAAAAACATTCAAAATATGTATACAATCCTTATCCGCGCTTTTCCGCGGCTAATTGTTTGATTATTTGTTACTAAGACCTTTAAATTTTTGAACTAATAACGATTTATAGCATGATCTAACTTTATTCGTGTTTGAAATGTCCAATTAAACAAAAATAATAGCAAAAAAAAGTGTAACTCTTGAAATACTTAATTTCAACTTAATAATTATCAAAAATAAAGGAAACCCAAATTAATCTTAACAATAATTACCTGCTGTATGAGAATCCATCACACTTATTTGCGAAAAGTAGGTAAAGTAATAAATAACCGTTGACAAAGTTGGCGTTTGTCATGGAACAATGCCGATGACTGACTCATGTACCGATTGCGACGATCAAATTTCGACTGAATGGCGCATAGACAAGAAGAGGGAGGGGCGGGGTAATGTTTTCACACCTGTCCTGTACAGACTCAACTAATTTTTTTGTAACCATTTAACATTCTGTAAAATTAACTTTTGGCCGCGTAGATTGATCAAATACCCGTATGTGCACTGCTTCGGTCACTCGTCTCGTCTGTGCTAATTCTACATTAGGTACCAGTTTGTTTGGC